>NC_140179.1:42459456-42509456 GCF_963971535.1 Notolepis coatsorum
GTTGGACAAGGCCTTCAGTCGACTCCTTCAGACAGTAACCACCCCCCCCCCACAGCCGAAATGGAATGATAAAAAAAGATATATATTATTTCTTTTAATGTTTTTGCATTCAGGCGTAGTCGACTATCGGCACATTTCGACCAATCAAAGTCGACTATCCAAATCCTTAGTCGGGGACAGCCCTACATTATAGCAATATGGGACTTGACTTGAACTCAGACTTGAGTCAGAGAGAGAGAGAGAGAGAGAGAGAGAGAGAGAGAGACAGAGAGAGAGAGAGAGAGAGAGAGAGAGAGAGAGAGAGAGAGAGAGAGAGAGAGAGAGAGAGAGAGAGAGAGAGAGAGAGAGAGAGCTTGTCATCCTACAATGGCTGCTGCTGTTGAAGCTTGTTTATCAGAGACGTCTTTTCTCCTGAGGAATGTTACAGCTCCCGCATCACTGGTCCTGTCTGTTGGCAGTAATATAGCTCATCACCTCATTTATCCATCCCTCTCTCTCTCTCTCTCTCTCTCTCTCTCTCTCTCTCTCTCTCTCTCTCTCTCTCTCTCTCTCTCTCTCTCTCTCTCTCTCTCTCTATCTATCTATCTATCTATCTATCTACAGTGTATCTATCTATCTTTCTATCTATCTATCTATCTATCTATCTATCTATCTATCTATCTATCTATCTATCTATCTATCTATCTATCTATCTATCTATCTATCTATCTATCTATCTATCTATCTATCTATCTATCTATCTATCTATCTATCTATCTATCTATCTATCTATCTATCTATCTATCTATCTATCTATCTGTCTCTCTCTCTCTGCCCCCCTCTCTCTCTCTCTCTCTCTCTCTCTCGCTCTCTCTCTCTCTCTCTCTCTCTCTCTCTCTCTCTCTCTCTCTCTCTCTCTCTCTCTCTCTCTCTCTCTCTCTCTCTCTCTCTCTCTCTCTTTCTCTTTCTCTATGTCTCTCTCTCAGGCCTAAGGCTACACTTAGCTACAGCTACTACTAGCTGCTTTGATGGGACTGTGATGCTTCTCTCTCATCCCTCCACAGAGGCTTGGCTCTGAGTGTAGGAGTGTGTGGGGGGGGTACCACACAGTCAGACCCCCCCCCCTCGGCTCTGTGGCCTGGGACCATGGAGGGGGGTGGCATGGGTACATGACGGACAGGGATTATTTAGAAGATAAGGGGTGAGACGGAGGACACAGAGAAAAGGATTGCGGGAGATATATCAAAGAGAGGGAGGAGGAGGTTTTTAACATGCAGCTTCTGAAGAGGGAAGTTTAATGAGATTTAGAACAGGCAGACTTCATTCAGTTTAGCTGGGTCAGTTTCAAGATATTGGAGGAATCAGGCTGCAAGTCTGGCTCATTTTAACACACTCCTACACAGAGCTGCCTCTACGCCTGTACGTCACACAGCCTGAAACACACTCCTACACAGAGCTTACTCTACGCCTGTACGTTAGACAACCTGAAACACACTCCTACACGGAGCTGCCTCTACACCTGTACGTCACACAGCCTGAAACACACTCCTACACAGAGCTGCCTCTACGCCTGTACGTCACACAGGCTGAAACACACTCCTACACAGAGCTGACTCTACGCCTGTACGTCACACAGCCTGAAACACACTCCTACACAGAGCTGTCTCTACGCCTGTACGTCACACAGCCTGAATCACACTCCTACACAGAGCTGCCTCTACGCCTGTACATCACACAGCCTGAAACACATTCTTACACAGAGCTGACTCTATGCCTGTACGTCACACAGCCTGAAACACACTCTTACACAGAGCTGCCTCTACGCCTGTACGTCACACAGCCTGAAACACACTCCTCCTACACAGAGCTGCCTCTACGCCTGTACGTTACACAGCCTGAAACAGACTCTTACACAGAGCTAACTCTATGCCTGTACGTCACACAGCCTGAAACACACTCTTACACAGAGTTGACTCTACGCCTGTACGTCACACAGCCTGAAACACACTCCTCCTACACAGAGCTGCCTCTACGCCTGTACGTCACACAGCCTGAAACACACTCCTCCTACAAAGAGCTGCCTCTACGCCTGTACGTCACACAGCCTGAAACACACTCTTACACAGAGTTGACTCTACGCCTGTACGTCACACAGCCTGAAACACACTCCTCCTACACAGAGCTGCCTCTACGCCTGTACGTCACACAGCCTGAAACACACTCCTCCTACACAGAGCTGCCTCTACGCCTGTACGTCACACAGCCTGAAACACACTCCTCCTACACAGAGCTGCCTCTACGCCTGTATGTCACACAGCCTGAAACACACTCTTACACAGAGTTGACTCTACGCCTGTACGTCACACAGCCTGAAACACACTCCTCCTACACAGAGCTGTCTCTACGCCTGTACGTCACCAGTAAGAACCCATACCTTCTGGCACATTTTATCCGGTTGAATCCAGCGTGATGCTATCAACTTTTTGGCAGCCGTAAGACCGGACAAAATTTGTCTCTTTACATGTACAGAGGTTGATAACTGAGAAACATCATTCAACAACAATACAGAAGGCAGTACAGGTATGGTCAGAGATAACAATTCTGATAATTGAGTGGTTACTTCTTCCCAGAATATCTTAACAGGAGGGCATTCCCAATACATATGCATAAATGTACCAATATCACAGTTTACACACAAGGAGCACCGAGGGTCTTGTCTGAGCCCCATTAGGTGCAAACGTCTAGGAGTCAGGTAAGTCCTATGAATAAAATTAAGATTAATCCGTTGATGATCCGGGTTGCGTGACGACAGCCGAACGTTTGCCCAGACTTCATCCCAATCAAAATCTACTTCCAAGTTTGGAATAGCCTTCCTCCAAACTGAGTCTAGGGGAAGGACATCATATGAGGACGTAAGTAAGTGACGATAAAAGTCAGAGACGAAGCCTCTCGATGTCTCCTTTTCATAAAAGAATTTGTGATATCTGTGATGCTCAAGTGGAATCTTTAATGGGACTCCGTGAGCCTTTAAAGCTGCTCTTAATTGTAGATAGAAAATATGAGTGGAGCTGGTGAGGTTAAATTTGTTAGATATATCATGATAGCTGCAGAGTCCCCGGTCGTCGAAGATATCCCCCAATGTATGTATGCCCTTCTTTTCCCATTTAGGAAATCTGATAGGTTGTTGTGCAATAAGGAGTACATTGTTATTAAATAGGGGAGAGTGACTATGCCATTTATGGTGGTTAGTACACTTTTTCTGTGTGTCACGCCATATCCGGATAATTATTATCCGGTCCAATTACATCCCAACATGAAAGGTACAGTTCTGGTGGAATGCCATCCCAACCAGGGGCCTTACCACTTTGCAATTCAGATATAGCCTTCCTAAGTTCCTCTAGTGTAATAGGTGCATCTAACCGTTTAGCGTCTTCCTCTGAAAGTTTAGGTAAGTTAATTTGATCAAGAAATGTATCCAGTTTATTATGATCGAAAATCACTTCTGACTTGTACAGGTTGGAGTAAAACGTACTGAATGTCTCGTTGATTTTTTTGGGGTCTGTAATAACAAGTCCTTGTTGGTCCTTAATAGCAGGGATATCAGCAAATTGCTCATTGGATCGTATCTTCATAGCTAGTAGATGACTCGGTTTAGAGCCATGAAAGTAATAATGTTGTCTTGTTCTGCGTATTTGAAATTCAGATTGTTGTCTTAAGATAGAGTTAATCTCCTTTTTTAACATTTTAATTTGAGACTCCAGTTGACACGAGTAGTTCAAATCAAATCAAATCAAATCAAATTTATTTATAGGGCCCGACAACACACGTTAATGTCCCCATGGGCCGTACAGGTCTTCTTTAAACAAGTCAAGAAGAAAACATAACAATAAGTCAAGAACAGAACAAGAACACCATAAGGTCCAAACATTTTTAGATGAATGCAAATAAATGAAAGAATGCAAGCACTCCCAGACATACCCCACGCGAAGGTAAGGAAAAACTCACTAAAACCTAACAATAGGGAAAAAAGCTCCACAGGCAGTGTGGAGGAGAGAAACCATAGAAGGGCCATTCAAGGGGGGATCTCCCTTCTTAGATGTTGGTGATAGTAGTGTTGCAGACGGACAGTTGGTAAGCATGCACTCATGTGTGTGGTGAAACACAGATGAGTGCATGCAATAGCAACTGTACATTTTGAAAGATTAAAGATAGAGCTAATAGCGATAGCAACTGAACATTTTGAAAGATTAAAGATAGAGTTGATAGCGGATCTATTTGAGGCACAGGGGCGGCGCAAAGAGGGTCACGTCCTCCCCGTCTTAGTCACGGGACATTCAACACTCCGGTCGTTGCTCAGGGACAGCCGGAGACAGGGAGATAGGGGGTGGCGCAGAGAGGGTCGCAAACACCCCGACATCATCGCGGGACATCCGGCACTCCGGTCACCACTACGAGACCTCCGGAGACAGGGGGGCACGCAGAGGGGGTCGCAATCTCCCGGCCTTCGTCACGGGACGTCCAACACTCCGGTCAACACTCCAGGACAGCAAGTCATAGGGAGACAGGGAGACGGGACAGGCGTTAGACAGCTCATGAGATTGTAGTAGGCGGACATAGCAATAGATACAAGTGGTAGGCATATATGTGAATGGAGTAGATATATGAAGTAAGCGTATTATGTGAATAGAATAGAAGTACTTAACCCAGCAATGAAACCGCATTGACTGTTAATCTGCTAACAGTCTGTTAATACTGTTAATCAGTTGACAGGACCACGGACAGACGGCGGTGAATAACTGATCCAAGGCCTCGGAGGTGCATGTAGAGCAGTCACTACAATCTTGGCCAAGACCCAGAGGCATCCATCACCTTAGTCAGCGCCAGGAGACGGGCACTCAGAGAGAAGGGGGAGGGATGGGGGGGGGGAGGTAGGGGGGGGGGGGGAAAGAGGGGGGGGGGGGGGAAGAGTTAGAGAGTTCCCATGTTTGTGGTGCTGCAAAGGAGCAGACATGTAGTACCCTGTAGTGCCATGTAGTACCATGTAGTACCCCGTAGTGCCATGTAGTACCCTATAGTACCCCGTAGTGCCATGTAGTACCCCGTAGTACCCTGTAGTAGCCTGTAGTGCCATGTAGTACCCTGTAGTGCCCTGTGGTACCATGTAGTACCCTGTAGTGCCATGTAGTGCCATGTAGTGCCATGTAGAGCCATGTAGAGCCATGTAGAGCCATGTAGTACCCTGTAGTGCCATGCAGTACCATGTAGTACTCTGTGGTACCATGTAGTACCCTGTACCCTAACTAAACTACTCTATAGTTAACTACCCAGTGGTACCATGTAGTACCCTGTACCATAACTAAACTACACAGATTAATCTAAAGGTCAGTCCCCGACCAGGTGAGATCAAGGTAGGTTGAAGGAGAGAGAGAAAAGATGAGTCTTAAGCAGGGATTTAAAAGCTTCGACAGAGCAGGCGCCCCTGATGACGGCAGGTAATTTGTTCCACAGGAAGGGAGCGCGGTAGACAAAGGCTCTGTGGCCGGCGGATTTCTTTTTAACCCTAGGGGTCGATAGAAGCCCCGCATTTTGTGAGCGCAGAGCACGAGCGGGCGAGTATCAGGAGATGAGATCGGATAGATAGAGCGGTGCAAGCCCATTTAAAATTTTGTAGGTGAGGAGTAGCACTTTAAAGTCAGAACGGGCTTGGATAGGAAGCCAATGTAGGGCGGACAAAACTGGTGTGATGTGATCAAATTTTCTAGTTCTAGTTAGTATCCGTGCAGCCGCATTTTGCACGAGTTGAAGATTTTTGATGCTTGAATTAGGTAGGCCTGAAAAAAGTGCATTACAGTAGTCCAGACGTGATGAGACAAAAGCATGAATCAGGGTTTCAGCATCAGCCAGAGTTAAAATGGGGCGTATTTTTGCGATATTACGAAGATGGAAGAATGCAATTTTGGTGACATTTTTTATATGTGCATTAAATGAGAGGGAGGAATCAAAAATGACTCCGAGGTTTTTTATGGTGGAGCTCTGGGATACATGACAGGTATCAAAGTTGAGGGAGATGTCCTGAAACAGGCCTCTGTGGTTTGGGGGGCCAACAATTAACATCTCAGTTTTATCTGCATTAAGGAGTAGAAAGTTTTGCGACATCCATTTTTTGACGGCAAGCAAGCAGGCCTCAAGGTTTTGTAGTTGGGAGGAATCATTTGGCTTAATATGTATATATAATTGGGTGTCATCAGCGTAAAAATGAAAGTTTATGCCAAATTTGCGTATGATATCGCCGAGGGGTAGCATGTAAATCGAAAATAGCAAAGGGCCCAGGACAGAGCCTTGTGGGACACCACATTGCACTGGGAGGGTCTCAGATGTTAAATCATTATAGACCACGCAGTGTGTTCTATCAGTTAAATAGGATTTAAACCAAGCTAGTGCGAGACCCCGAATTTGTTGCATTGTAAAGAGGAAAACAACGAAGAGTGAAGCATTTCCAGCTCTACCAATTTGGATTGACGTTTCTTGCAGAGGTTGGAGGCAAAGACAGTAGTGTTTTCCTTGATAAAACCCTTTACCAATATCCATAACATTCTGGGGTCTTGTATTGAACACGCATTAATCTGCAGGAATTCATTTAGTTTATTTTTGAATTGTAGATTGAATTCAATGTTTTTCAATAGTGTCGAGTTAAAACGCCATCTTGGGGCTTGGGATGTCATTCTACTGAATGAGCCCTTTAGGAGTAAATAGTTGTGATCTGACAGTGCAATGGGTCCCAATTGAACGTCAAAGCTATCAAATAGTCTAGGGGATGCAAAAACATAATCTATTCTAGAAAATGTCTTGTCTCTTGCTGAGAAAAAGGAGTACTCTCGGGCCGTTGGGTTGAGTGATCGCCACAGATCCTTTACACCTGTATCCTTGGCCCAAGCCTGTAGTGCTTTCGAGGCCTGTTTCTGGTCAGAGGATGTGGTGAGACTAGATTTATCAATCGAGGGATCCCAGATGGCATTAAAATCCGCACCAATTATAAATGAATACCCAGGGAGATCGAACATCGCTCTAGTGAGTGAAGCGTAGAAGTTAGCGTCGTAAAGATTAGGGGCGTAAGCCGCTACCAAAGCGATTTTCCTGTTACAGTAATCTATCTTAGCAATAGTTACTCGGCCATATGCATCAGACCATACGTCCAACAATTTAATATTCAACTTCTGTTTCACTACTATCGCTACACCACAGGATTTAGTGCCAAAAGATGAGTCGCTTATGTTTTGATATATTTTATCCGCCAGCTTTACATTGTCAGCCAATAAAAGGTGCGTTTCACTTAAAAGAGCCACATCAACCTGTTGTCTTTTCATCCATGTAAGCACGCTTTTGCGTTTATGTTGTATGTAGAGACCCGCTGTATTCCAAATCAAGATATTTAAATTAGCCATAGTCTAGGTTGCAGTATTCCTGTGTGTAATTTGTCTGGAGTAGCAATTCATAATAGATATATATCCAACTGTTAAGGTCCAGTTGAGAGCCGAGCTTGAGCATGAGAACAAACATATAAAATACACATACATATAATCCCCTATTCCCACTTCCCTCCCTCCCTTTAAAGTACACAACCAGTATACCCATATCGAGCAATTCATCATTAACTCCCCTATGCAAATTGCCATAGGGTCTAAAACTATCAATTCTACCATTAGTAGAATGTCATCAGTGGCTTGGCCACTCTCCCGTTAAATAAAAAGGAGATAGAAAAATAAAAGATCCCTCAAAGATTAGAGTACATTCACTTAAACCTTATACGAACTGGGATAAGTTAAAACACACCGAAGAAATAGAAAAGAAAGGCATCGGAACTAAATAAGAAAAACCTCAAAGAGTAGAGTACATTAACTTAAATCTTAAAAGAACTTGGCTACGTTTAAACACCTACAAGAAAATAGAAAGGAAAGGCAGTGGAGCTATTGCAAAAGAAAATAAAAAGGTTTAAATACGTATATGCAGTATGTCCCCCAGGCCAGGGGTGGGCGATGTTCTGCTGTGAAGACTGTTGTTTCCTCCGGAGGTGACCTAAGCCGTGTGTATAGTCACAGAACGCATGTTAAAGTTCTAGAATATTCAATTTCATTTTAATAAAAGTGCCATTAGTCCAACGTATCAGGAGAGGGCGCTGTGCGGTAGCCTGATATTCTAGTATCTTCTGCAACGTTTCATTATGTTTGGTCGACGTCTCCAAAATGACAACAACAGGAAAGTGCTCGAAATGTCAATAGCTCTCGAAGTCATATGCAGATGCACACATACGAGGAAAACATCAAAATAATTAAAAAAAGGAATCTCCGGAGGTCCCAGTCAGGCTCAACACAATGACTTGCAAAAAAATCATAGATCACTCAACAGAGCTAACTTAATCTACCCAGCCCAGATGTAGCGAACCATTAAAATAAAGTATTCTATACGATATCCAGCGTCACATAGTTAATCTATTTATGAATCAAGGTTATCAAAATGTATATGACGCCGTTTGGTGTTTAAGCCATAACGAAGTGTTCAGAAAAAAAACTTTAAATTTAAACGCGAGGGCCCCCCCCCCCCCCCCTAAAGGTACAAAAAAAAAAATATATATATATATATATATATATATATATATATATATTATTATTATTATTATTATTATTATTATTATTATTATTATTATTATTATTATTATTATTATTATTATTATTATTATTATTATTATTATTATTATTATTTTATTTTTTCATACAGTCAACATATTCTTAAATAATAGAGCTGCCCGAGGCTGGGCATGATACAGTCAACATATAGCAAGAGAGAGAGAGAGAGAGAGAGAGAGAGAGCGAGAGAGAGAGAGCTCCCGTTCTACAGTCAATATACAGTGTTATCACTGCACAGACCCGGCAATGCCCCTGACCAGAGGAGAGAGAAATATAATATAGTTAGTAAAAGCGCTATATAAGCTCAGAACACAACACAGCTTAGAACACAGCTCAGAACACAGAACACATCTCAGAACACAGTACAGAACACAGCTCAGAACACAGCTCAGAACACATCTCAGACATGGGCGGAGTTTATGGGGGTTCAGGGGGTGCATTGCACCCCCTGGTGGCCGGGGGTGAAATTGCCTTTTTTTTTTTTTTTTTTTTTTAATCAAGATTATTTTTATTTTAATAAAATTATAATAATTGTGAGAAACAAATCTGAATTCTATTATGTTTTGTTTTACAATACATTCATTTTATAGTAGTAATCATGTCACATTATAAGGCGAACCTTCTGTAGTGTGGCAGTGAAAGGGTTAACGGCAACGCGCGGCCAGCAGCAGCAGCAGCAGCGCGATACAAAGCCACTTATTCTGAGATGATAATTAATGTATCTGGATAACCAATGCACGAATTTTGTCGAGGCAGGTAGCGTTATTTCGGGAAAATTGATATCTATAGCCTGGTATATTTTTCGTCCACGAAAAATGGAGGCTGTAATAATTATTATTGCTCGAGAGTCTCTATGATGAATAATAATAATTAGAGCCTAAGTCAGTTAAAAATGATCCCCCGTAGTGCTGTGTGTGTGAGTGTGTGTGTGTGCTGCTGTACTACCTAAATAAAATAAAGAATTAGGGGTTAGGGCATTGTAAAAACGCTAAAATAATAAAATAAAGGTCAAGCAGTCGCACCCCCTGGCGTCAAGTTCAAACTCCGCCTATGATCTCAGAACACAGCACAGAACACAGCTCAGAACACAGCTCAGAACACATCTCAGAACACAGCTCAGAACACAGAACACATGCAGAACACAGCACAGAACACAGCTCAGCACACAGCTCAGAACACAGCTCAGAACACAGGACACCTCAGAACACAGAACACATGCAGAACACAGCTCAGCACACAGCTCAGAACACAGCTCAGAACACAGAACACAGCTCAGCACACAGCTCAGAACACAGAACACAGCTCAGAACACATCTCAGAACACAGCTCAGAACACATGCAGAACACAGCTCAGCACACAGCTCAGAACACAGGACTAGGTACAGACTCAGCGAGCACAGCCTAGCCATCGAGAAAGGCCGCCATAGGCAGACCTGGCTCCCAAGCGAAGACATGCACCCACTGCACACAAGATGAGGTGGAAACCGAGCTCCACTTCTTAACAACCTGCCCACTATACCAAGACATCAGAGACATATACTTCCCACAAATTGCAAACACCCAAAGAGACTTTGAAAACATGGACAATAACTCAAAACTCCCATACCTACTGGGAGAAATACAAGAATGTGCAAACACAGCAGCCAGATTTGTGAGCTGCTGTGACAAGAAAAGGACATCCAACGGAATACAACCACCATAAAGACTGTACAAGAAATTCCTTCTGTAATGTACTGATTTCTTTTGTTTTATCTGTTTGATTGTTTTGTTTTGTTTGGCTTTGGCAATGTAAACGTATGTTTCCCATGTCAATAAAGCCCATTTGAATTGAATTGAGAGAGAGAGAGAGAGAGAGAGAGAGAGAGAGAGAGAGAGAGAGAGAGAGAGAGAGAGAGAGAGAGAGAGAGAGAGAGAGAGAGAGAGAGAGAGAGAGAGAGAGAGAGAGAGAGAGGTGAAAATGTGACAAGGATAATAACAGGTATTGGAGGTGAACTGAATCCATCATTTGTGACGTGCGTTTGTTTTCCCCTCTATCACCTGGTGATGATGGCCAGGTGGGGTGGAGCCATGCAGGCCGCCATGAAGAGGACCACGTTCTCGTGCCTCGTCTGTCTGTAGTTCATCACCTCCTTCTTAAAAAGCTTCAGGTGGTCCTGGTTGTTGCCATGCCTAGTTAGCTAATGTTAGCTAACGCTAGTTAGCCTTTAGCTAAGCTACTAGCCGACATGGCTAGCCTGACTAAACCACACGTTAGCACTCGATGGCTAGCTTTAGCTAACGCTAATTAGCCTTTAGCTAAGCTACTAGCCGACATGGCTAGCCCGACTGAACCACACGTTAGCACTCGATAACGTAGCTAAAGCTAACTAGCTGTCCCTGCCTTTAGCTAAGCCGACATGGCTAGCCTGACTGAACTTTCTAACATGCAACAACTTTCATCTTCAGTACATCTGCCGAACGACCGTCCTCTTCGTCTTAGCTGGCATAACCTCCAATGCTGCACGTGTGAAATAGTCAGATGCACGCCGGCCGACTGTACCTTACCTGTAACCCCTCCCCTCATTGAAACCAATAGTATATCTGCTGCAGAGCCTCAGAGCTCCAATAGTGTATCTGCAGAGCCGCAGAGCCAGGAACAAGTCAAACACATTCTACAAACGTGTCTAATGTGAAATATATAAGCATATAAGCAAAACTAGATTTTAGGTCTGTGATGAAAAAGGGCCTTGCGGGAAGGGGGGCCTCGCAAAAAAAAACAATAATAATATATATATTTTTTATTTATAATTTTTTTGGCTAGGCCCCCCTTCCCGCGAGGCCCTGTGCGACCGCACTGCTCGCACACCCCCTGAGGCGGCCCTGAGTATACTATAGCTTATCCTCCCCGCTTGGAAGAGGTGTCCTTATGGTTCTTCAAGTAGGTTCCAGCTTCATCAGGCGAGGAGAGATAAATCCTCACATCGTCTTTGACGATGGACAGCTTCGCAGGATACCAAAGTGTAGGTCTGAGACCAAGCCCGTAGAGTAGGGACATCACAGTCTTGTAACAGGCTTGTTGAGCCACAACTTCGGGGCAATAATCCTCATAGAAATAGACTGGTTGCCCTTTGTATTTCAGATTACCTTTCTTCTTCCGTGCCTCTCGAATAATTATTTCTTTTATTCCAATTTGACATAGGCTAGCAATAACTACTCTCGGTTTGTTGTTGTTTCGGACCCCAATTCTGTAACATTGATCCACTTCAGGTGACGTAGAGAGGATATTTGAACCCAGAATTTCAACTAACACTTCTGCAAACGAGACATTGGGTTGTCCACAGCTCACTGATTCCTCTAGACCTACTATTCGAATATTAGGTCTGCGGGATCGGTATTCGAGTATCTTAGCCATTAGCTTCTCGTTGGTTCCTTCTATGGTTCCTTCTATCTCCACGAATCTATACTTGTGTTCATTCAAGCAGGATTCCACTACATCTATACGTTCGGTATGTTCACCAATCGATTCCCATAGCTTCACGATTTTGGATTCGATAGATTATTTGATAGCGTCAACCTTGTTGGATAGGGAGGATAAACTTTCAGTTAAGTTCTTCTCCATTATCTTAGCTTGAAGCCGGGACCCTTCTATCAGCGTAGCAAGATACTCCGTGTCGGTTGAACCGTCGTCTCTCTTTGACTCGTTTTCTTTTTTCTTCGTCGGTGCCGTCGTGGTTCTTTCAGTCAATATAGTTAGTTGGAAACCTCAGGTGAAATATACGTACAGGTTTAAACGCATTGGGGTTATAAAAAGAGGCTTTTAAAGGCAAAATATAAATAACGGAAGCGAGCGAGAGCATATATGTATAGGGTATTAGATAGCAAGTATTAGGTGTATACCTTGTATATTACATTTATTTAAATGGTCATTTCATTGGATGTGCACTGTTAATTAATGCTTGTATATCTAATTTTATGTTGTCATGTTTATGTTTATGTGTTTGTTTAAAAAATTATATAAAAAAAAAAAAAAAATATATATATATATATATAAATAACGGGAGCGGAGCTGCTAACCACAGTGACTACTCCATACTCGAACCGGAACCGGAAGTACTGCTACATACAGATTTGCAAATACAGTACTGTTTGTGATACAAAAAGTGTCCAGAAAAAGAGTGTATATACATTTGACGTAGAAACTGTACATTGGAGGAGGTTGGGTAGGTGGGGTGGGGTTGGGTGTGTGGGTGGGGGGCTGTACATTGGAGGTGGGGGGGGGGGGGTGGGGACACTGTACACTGTACATTGGAATACTGACAAAGCCATACTTGGTAATTTACTGTACAGTAAACCAACTTGATCATTAATCTAGCTGTTGTATCTTTACGCTTATGAAAACATTAAATAATATGTATAGGCTATAGGCCGTCGCTTTGCATTAATAGCCTATATTCTCAAATGGCATTTAATGGCTATCTGACTCCTCGCTATCCTCGGACGGACCAGTATACCTTTATATCATATCATATTCATATTCATATAGTTTACTCTATCAGCCTACCCAGCATGTAATACGTTCTTTGTTAGAACTCAACTCGTTATTATTTTGCGCATAGATTGCAGAAATACAGGAAAGTTTTGATTTATATTAAAAGGCTTTGACATTGTAAAACTAAATAGGTGGAATTCTGTAAGCAGAATACAAGTCATATCACCCACACGATATATGCTCTGTATCCAGAGCATGTATGCTTTTCATTCATTTAAGACACATTTATTGCAAGGGTTTTATAAACTCAACAAATAACCTCTGTTCTTGTTGCAATGTGTTTTTTATTCTTTCTTATAGGAAGGGGGAAGAACATTATATTGTGGGTGTTCATATGACTTGTATTCTGCTTACAGCTCCGGGGTTCCACTTATTACGTTTAACAATGACAAAGCATTTTAAATATAATCAAAACGTTCCCTTATTTCTGCAATCTATGCGCAAAATAATAACGAGTTGAGTTACGCGGAGCGCAGTCAGTGCTTATTTACACGTTGTAAACATTCTACCACGGCGCCAGCTACGCATGCTCCGAGCTGTGCGTAGATATAGGCACAAAGTCAAATTTATAAGTCCCACACTTTGCTTAGAAATGATCGTACGCACGGGTTACGCACATATCTGTGTATACGCAACATTGATAAATGAGGGCCAGGCCTTTTGTGAGTAAGGATGGCAGCTCTATAATAGAAATCAAAGCAAGAATAGGCATTGCAACCTCAGTCCATGACAAGACTTACCAGCATCTGGAGAAGTAAGACCATAAGCTTCCCTGTGAATATCAAGCTTTAAAATGCACTGGTAGTCTCCACTCTTGCTTATGGATATGCGAGTAAGAGATAACATGTTAGGCAGCTAAGCACCACCCGTGTTTGAGAATAGGAACCACTGTTTGTGACTGTTCAGGGTTATTTTGCACATCATTTCACACACATCCAAAAACCTTGAACCATTTTGCACACATGCATTTAGTTTGATAGTTATTGAGAGTAAATTAGTTTGAATATGTCCACCAGTGATGCATTCCGGGACATTGAATCCTCGTTTTATGCTAATTACATTGAGCAACACAAATTTCATTGAGCAGGTGTTTGTTTTAATTACAGCTCACTGAAATTATGTAGATGAATCATTAATTATCCCTATAAGGCAATGCCTTAGACAAGGTATTGCCATATTAAGGATTCATACACACCACACAATGATAAAATTTCCCCTGGTGACATCACTGGTGGTGACCATATCCAAACTCATGTACTCTCAATAACTGTCAAAATAAGTGATTGTGTGAGATTATGTGCAAAACAAATCAGCATTGTCTGTCCCCAAAGTGCCCCTTTAAGTGCTGACAATTTTCCTGGTATGGACACATCTTACGGCATACCTCCATGTGAAAGACTCCAGGGGGCAGTAGAAGGCAAATGATGAAGAGGCAGAGAAAATCCGGTGCCATGCCATAAGTCCATGGCCCATTTGCCCGACAGCTCAGGGGGTTGAAAAATTTCCCACTGGACCAAAAAGCCCATTGGTCCCGAAAACAAAACCCATAGTTCCTGTTTGCATGTAATGCCAGAGAGCATCGCCTTTCATCCTATTTTGGCAAACCATCTCTTTTCTACTAACTAGGTAATTGTATCAATCTCTGATCACTGGCTCACTCTCTGATCACTCTGTGATCACTCTCTAATCACTATCTGATCACTCTGGATCACTCTCTGATCACTCTAGTGTGATCACTCTCTGATCACTCTGGATCAACATTGGTTATCCCGATGTTGTCCCAATGTTCTGACTGTTCAGACTATGTACACACGCACCACCACAACCCCTGCTGACAAAATACAGACGTGGCCACAAAGGCTATACTTGTGATGAATGTCTTGAGTGACTGACATGACAGTTCAGACTGAGGCCGCATTGCAAAAAACTGTATCTGATTTAGGACCACATTATGAAAGTTACCCAAATCAGAATTGAAAAGATCCGATTCAAGGTGATTTGTGCTGCTCACACTCACTGTCACGAAAAGAAAAACCACATAAGCAAAAACATTATTCAGGCCACTTCTGCCTGCAGTCTGAATGTCAGTGTTCTGCTCTGGCAACAGTCAATTCAAACCAACCTTGACAGATAGACAATGTTGTGAGGAAGAAATACAAAGACTTTGAAGAAAGAAAGGCTTGGCCCTGGAAAAGTCTTTCTCGCATGTAAACAGGACAGTATTCTAGAAACTCCGGGAACATATCTCTCACATGTAAACAGGACATTATTCTTGAAACTCCCACACAGTTTCTAAACAAAAAGAAGCCACCCAACTCCTCGTCCAATCAACAGTCATCTCCCGCCTCGACTACTGCAACGCACTGCTCCCTGGCCTCCCGGCCACTGCCACTAAGCCTCTTCAACTCATTCAGAAAGCAGCGGCCGGCCTTATCTCAAACCTACCGAAGTCGGCCCATGTCACCCCACTTCTTAGGGACCTGCACTGGCTCCCCATTGCTGCACGAATACGCGTCAAGGCCCTTGACCTAGCATACCGTGCGGCAAAGGGAACCGCTCCCGCCTACCTCCGATCAATGGTCTCTAACTACACACCCTCAAGACCCCTACACTCTGCATCTTCAGGCCGCCTCAGACCTACGCCTACTCAAACTCCGGGAGGGTCATCAAAGAGAAGTCGCCTATTCTCAGTCCTTGCCCCACAATGGTGGAATGAACTCCCCACCCCAGTTAGGACAGCCGAAACCCGTCCAATATTTCGCCGTTGACTAAAGACGCACTTCTTCAACCATTATCTGAATTAAAAACAAAAAAGAGAAGAAAAAAATATCTAACCGTACCTTACTTGCATGCACTTGTCCTAATAAACGAACCTACACTGTAACACTCAACACTTTGATGAACATTGTTACTCTGTTAGAGCTGATAGAGTTGTGCCCTTCCTGATGACTTGTCGTACAGAACTTGTAAGTCGCTCTGGATAAAAGTGTCAGCTAAATGACTAAATGTAAATGTAAATGTAAACACAGGGTCGGGAAGGTTACTTTCGAATTTTTGCTGATTAAATAATGTTTATTCCAGCATAGTAATGCAATGTAAAAGCAATTGCAAGTGCCTCTTAAATGGAGAAATGGAGGGTAAATATTTAGGTATTCGTTAAGTTATTATCATCATGGACCATCATGACCAATTCTATTTCAAGTAGTGTATGATGAATTTTGTAACCTTATTATCACCATCAGAATGTTTTAATATCACCATCAAAATGTTTTAATATCACCATAAGATTGTCTTAATCTCACCTAGTGGTCAACAGTGTCAGACTGTGGTTGTACCGGGCAGCTCCTAGTGGTCAACAGTGTCAGACTGTGGTTGTACTGGGCAGCTCCTAGTGGTCAACAGTGTCAGACTGTGGTTGTATTGGGCAGCTCCTAGTGGTCAACAGTGTCAGACTGTGGCTGTACTAGACAGCTCCTAGTGGTCAACAGTGTCAGACTGTGGTTGTACCGGGCAGCTCCTAGTGGTCAACAGTGTCAGACTGTGGTTGTACCGGGCAGCTCCTAGTGGTCAACAGTGTCAGACTGTGGTTGTACTGGGCAGCTCCTAGTGGTCAACAGTGTCTGTGTGGTTGGACTGGGAAGCTCCTAGTGGTCAACAGTGTCAGACTGTGGTTGTACTGGGCAGCTCCAAGTGGTCAACAGTGTCAGACTGTGGTTGTACTGGGCAGCTCCTAGTGGTCAACAGTGTCAGACTGTGGTTGTACTGGGCAGCTCCTAGTGGTCAACAGTGTCAGACTGTGGTTGTACTGGACAGCTCCTAGTGGTCAACAGTGTCAGACTGTGGATGTACTGGGCACAATGTGAAGCAGGATGTTGCTGAAAATGTTCTCGTGTGAAATCTCTCTATTTTAAACATCAGGAAAGGGGTGACATCTGACAGTGGGTGAGATAATTTCTTCCATTTTAAAACAATTCAACATGTTTGTCATGTCACGTCAGTCAGCCAGTCAACCAAGTCTGTCAGTCAACCACGTCTGTCAGTTAGGGATATTCACTATTGTACTGTACATTACATCACCATGACAACTGATTATACTGTTTTCTGTCATACAGTCTTATATTTTTCATATCTCTGTCATATCTCATCTCAAACAAACAATGTCCATCTTCTGGTTCTCTGTATGAAGCCAATGTGTTTAACATGGACATACCTCTCCATTCAGACTGTAATAAAGAGCTTGGTCTAGACTGTAATGAAGAGTTTGGTCTAGAGTCAGACTAATGAAGAGTTTGGTCTAGAGACTGTAATGAAGTGTTTGGTCTAGAGACTATAATGAAGAGTTTGGTCTGGACTGTAATGAAGTGTTTGGTCTAGACTGTAATGAAGAGTTTGGTCTAGACTGTAATGAAGAGTTTGGTCTAGACTAATGAAGTGTTTGGTCTAGAGACTGTAATGAAGAGTTTGGTCTAGACTGTAATGAAGAGTTTGGTCTAGACTGTAATGAAGAGTTTGGTCTAGACTGCAATGAAGAGTTTGGTCTAGAGACTGTAATGAAGAGTTTGGTCTAGACTGTAATAAAGAGTTTGGTCTAGACTAATGAAGAGTTTGGTCTAGACTGTAATGACGAGTTTGGTCTAGAGACTGTAATGAAGCGTTTGGTCTAGACTGTAATGAAGAGTTTGGTCTAGACTGTAATGAAGGGTTTGGTCTAGACTGTAATGAAGAGTTTAGTCTAGACTAATGAAGAGTTTGGTCTAGACTGTAACGAAGAGTTTGGTCTAGACTGTAATGAAGAGTTTGGTCTAGAGACTGTAATGAAGAGATTGGTCTAGACCAGGGGTAGGCAACCCTAGGCACGCGTGCCTGCATATGCATAGGCACGCGGGGGATTTTCATAGTATAAGTATGTTTTTATCGTTTTCTGCAGCTTTCTTCAGAACTTGATTTATAGCCCCAAATGCATTATATTGATGATGAAATACAGTTTGGTAGCGATCGGCGCGAGATGAAAAATTTCAACTGGACGTACTTCTAGAATGATCTACGTATGATCTGATGATGACCGGATGGGCGGGGGATCGTTTATAATTCCGTGGGCAGCGTTAGATGATTCATCCAGAGTGGGTCATATGTTCATCATAGCAGTTTATATGGAATAAGTTAGAAAATAACGCTGAATCTTACCGTATGTTCCTCGCGCTGTTGGACGATCAGCGTGGAGTAGACCGTTTTCGATTAAGGGATGTTGATCCTGATGAACCATTTCCAGGTTGTATAATACTATATACGTCCAAATAACGTTGTTTATTGAGTTAGGGCGAGCGATTGATCATCCAGTGTGTTGAGATGGAGTCCGGCTACCGATCGCGAGTGCCGGAGCACATATGGATGAGCACTTCCTGTTTGACGCGCCCCTCCCTCTTGGCCAATCTGCCGATCGGCCACCAGATGGCACTCTCGAACCGTTAGACAGTTGAGTGGAGCTCACCAGTACATCTCAGGGCTTCGGAAAGGAAATATGATTTCGATGACAGATTTTTGAAATATTGACATCAAAGACAAGTTACGGCGTCTTCGGCAGAATGAGCATGGCTAGGAATGACGTCTTAACTCGTCATCGGCGATCATAGTGTTAAAAGCCATTTTTTTACTCAAAATGTGAGTATTACAAAGTCAACTTGTGTTCTTAAAACAATGACAATAAACATAGTTGTATTAGGTTAAAATAATGTGGTTGTGTACTTATTTTTCTGTTAACTTATTATGGATTGAAAACTGAAAACCTTAATGCACAGTAAATTAACTCAATATTTCTTATAGTAACTTATTATTATTTATTTTTTTGTAGTGTAGTCTTGCGATCAATCAAAACTTATTTACACGATATACCTCACATTCACCCTCCATTCACATCCTGGTGTTCTCCTGGTGTTCTCCATTAGGCCTGTAGGTGGAGCTATGACAGCACACGTACAGTACACACGATGGTGTGTGATGTGGTCTAGACTGTAATGACTGTAACAATGGTGTGTGATGTGTCCAAAAATGAATGGGCAAATGTGAGTGAAATGGTCACACTGTATGCAGCTGTTCGTCTGCATTGCATCCCCCCCCCCCCCCCAAGTTTCAAGTTTCAAGTTTCTTTAATAGTTGTCATACAGAAGTACAGAATACTTTTATACAAAATGCTTCTTACTGTTACGCTCCAGAGACTGTTCAAGACAAGATAAGTATGAAATAAAATAACATAGTATAGTATGTAAATTAGAAGTAAAAAAATGAGGTCACAGTGTTCAGTATAGACATATGTACAATGTTCGATGCAGAATAGACGTAACTGAGTTACCATATAATATACAATACTATGCAGTGTACTAATATACAATACTATATAGTGCAGTGGAGGTTTCTCTATGACAACACGTGAAACACAAATTCACTCATAATTCATAATTATTATTCATTTACATATAAATTTATTTTATTTATATATATATAAAAAATTTATTTTTTTAATTATTATTATTTTATATTTTTTTATTAGAAAAGTTTTCCTCTGTAAAAAAATGCCAGTGATTTTTTTCTTTTTAAAAAATGGCCAAAATTGACAGCTCTGAGCAGGCCTGCACTGCAGTAATGACTGCAGTAATTATTCGTGAAGAAAACTTCACAGGTGTGACCCAATGTTATATAAATAATAAATAACAGCCAATCGAAATAGGCTATTAACTTCGTCTAAGCACGGTCTGTGCAGTTAAACTCTTGCCATTGAATGGAGGATTGAATGATTGACAGCCCTTGCCATCCAATACATGGAGGTTGAATATGATTGGCAGCCTTGCAAATCCAATCAGAGATTGCTGCATTGCAAAGTCAAAACGGGTCCATCTGCAGGTTAGGTTTAGCTCTGGCCAATCTCAAGTTTCTCAAGTTTCTTTATTAGTTGTCATACAGAAGTACAGAATACTTTTATACAAAATGTAACAGAAATAAGCATTTTGTATAAAAGTATTCTGTACTTCTGTATGACAACTAATAAAGAAACTTGAGAAACTTGAGATTGGCCAGAGCTAAACCTAACCTCCGACCCTGCAGATGGACCCATTTTGACTGTTTGAAAGAGCAAGGAAGTAGTTTAGTTGTTGATTAGTAGAAGTAAGCTGTACAGCTATAACAAGTAAAGTCAGGCTAAATTAAACTTTGCGCCAACATTAGGACCGAAGTATAAACCAGCAACTGAGCAACATGAAGAAGTGGACTTATGCATCTGGATCAGAAAAAACGTTGTGGATGAAAAAGTAAGTAGGCTAGTGTTTGTAAAAGCTTGTATGCTAACAGTAGCTAGCCAGCTTAGCCTACATCACAATGATAATCACCAAGCTAACTTACTGTACACACTGTAGGGTTGGGCAATTAATCAAAACAGAATCGCGATATCGATTCATAGACCTATGCAATCTCATTTCTAAGTTATGACTATTTTTTTTTATTAATTTTTTTTTTTTTTTTTTTTACTTTTTAAATTATTTTATCTGGGTTGAACATGATTTGTGGAACTCCCTCTGGTGTTGTGGTCGTGGTATTCACTGACCTTTGGGAAGTATTTCGACATGCACATGGGTATCTTAGTGGTGTAGTGTATCTTGTAGACCAGGCCCATTGCAAGTTGCTGTACTCTGTCGTCTACTCTAAGCCATCCTAGGTTGTCAAAGTGGGCAGGGGTGAGGTGGGTTTTAGGAGTAAGGTCAAGCAGTAGTCTGACCAGTTTGTTTTGTGATGTTTGTAATCTTGTTTTTAGTGCCTTTGAGGTGCTTTGGTACCATGAGGTGCAAGCATAGTCGTAGTACCCTTGAATGAGTGCTCCTGTTAGAGTCTTCAAGGTATTCTTGTTTACCAGAGAGGAGATCCGGTACAGGAATCTAGTTCGTTGGTTGACTTAGTTTTATTACATTGGATCCCATTTTGTCACAGGAATGATTTGCCTCTATAGGATGGAACCCAGGTAGGGAATTTCATCTTTCCTTTTAAGATAAGATAAGATATTCCTTTATTGATCCCCTTGGGGAAATTCAGGCATCATAGCAGCATGGGGGAAGGGGGGGGGGGGGGGGGGTACAGGTAGTGAAAACAACACAAGCAGTGTAAACAAATAGGTCAATATAATTTACTATCTAACTAACTGAAATATATTTTCACAGTGTCACATAAGGTGCAGTATGCATAAGGTAGTGTTATAATTTACTATCTAACTAACTGAAATATACATTATTCATTATTCACAGTATCACAGTATCCACATAAGGTGCAGTATGCCTAAGGTAGTGTAAGTTGTTCTCCTTGGGTTCCTATAAGTCCCAGGTCGATGTCTGGCAGCAGTTGCTGCCCACTGTTGTGGAGCCTGATGGCCACTGGTATGAAGGACTGTCCGAGGCGGTTAGTTGAGTGTCGGGGGGGTATGAGTCTGTGGCTTCCTTGTCACCTTCACCTAATATGTTTTGATCTGGTCAGGTGCGCTGTCACCTAAAATGTTTTGATCTGATCAGGTGCGCTGTCACCTAAAATGTTTTGATCTGATCAGGTGCGCTGTCACCTAATATGTTCTGATCTGGTCAGGTGGGCTGTCACCTAAAATGTTTTGATCTGATCAGGTGCGCTGTCACCTAAAATGTTTTGATCTGATCAGGTGCGCTGTCACCTAATATGTTTTGATCTGGTCAGGTGCGCTGTCACCTAATATGATTTCATCTGGTCAGGTGCACTGTCACCTAATATGATTTCATCTGGTCAGGTGCGCTGTCACCTAATGTTAATATGTTTTCATCTGTGTCCACTGACCACTGACACACAGTGGGGGATGTTTTAAAAATATAATTTAATATATAATATAATATAATAATTTGTGCTTCACCTAAAAATTTGGTCAGCAGCCTCCACTGATATAGTGCAAGGTAGAAATGGGATGAGGTGCAATTTAGGTACAATTTACAGTAGGTGTACGAGTTGTAGTGCAAATCCTTTATCAATAAATATAAAGTGTGTTTGTGTGATCTAAAGTGTGGAGAGTGGGTGCTGCAGTGTGTTGTTTGTTTAAGTGAGTGCGTGCGTGTGGGTGTGTGTGCTGTGTGCATTTGATGGTTGTTGCATAGTGTTTATTGTTCATTTAGCAGCCTGATGGCCTGGGGATAGAAGCTTCTTCTGAGTCTTTCTGTGCTCGCCTTAAGACTCCGGTATCGCTTGCCTGACCGCAGCAGTTCAAAGAGGCAGTTGTTCGGGTGGCTCGAGTCCTTAATAATTCTCTTAGCCTTCCCCCTGCACCGCTTGTTGTAAATGTTCTGGAGGGTGGGAAGCCCCCCTCCAATTGTGCGTTCGGCTGAACGTGTCACTCTTTGTAGTCTGCTACGGTCTTGTGCAGTGCTATTCCCAAACCAGGAGGTGATGTTGCCAGTCAGGATGCTCTCTATTGTACATGAGTAGAAGTTCCTAAGGATCTTCTGACTGACTTGGAACTTCCTTAGGCGCCTGAGGAAGTAGAGGCGTTGTCGTGCCTTCTTCACAACACTGTCAATGTGTGTGGTCCATGTCAAGTCCTCGGATATGTGGGCTCCGAGGTACTTGAAACTGTTCACTCTCTCAACCGGTGCCCTGTCGATGCTGAGGGGGCTGTAGTCCTTGACCCCAGACCTCCTGAAGTCCACAATCATCTCTTTTGTTTTGCTGACGTTCAGATTTAGGGTTGATACAACCATCATAATAATATTGTTAATAATAACAATAACAATAATGATGTAATAATGTAAACATTTTCATTAAAAAGACCTGATTATGAGAAAAAAAATGTACGGTGCATGGAATATTGTTGAGGCACACTAGTTACAGCTATATTTCAAACAGGCACTCCATGTCAAAAAGGTTGCTGACCCCTGGTCTAGACTGTAATGAAGAGTTTGGTCTAGACTGTAATGAAGAGTTTGGGCTAGACTGTAATGAAGAGTTTGGACTAGACTAATGAATAGTTTGGTCTAGAGACTGTAATGAGGAGTTTGGTCTAGAGACTGTAATGAAGAGTTTGCTCTAGACTGTAATGAAGAGTTTGGTTTAGAGCAGGGGTGTCAAACTCATTTTCACAGAGGGCCACATCAGCATTATGGTTGCCCTCAAAGGGCCAAAGACTGTATAAATGTTAATGTAATGTAAAATAAATGTAGCTACACATTTACATATTGTTAAACATGGTGTTTCTGTATTTATTACTTATTCAAGTTATACATATTGCATATTAATTTGCATAAATGTAAAAATATATGTTAGCTTATGTTATTTTAACAAATAATTTTAGTTTATGAGAACCCCATATTACTCCACCAATCAATGATCAAACCATTCAAGTAAATAACAAAGAAGAATATCATCAAATACAAGCTATGACATTAAGTTTGTTCAAAACCTTTTTGTCACAGTCAAGAGGGGCAGAACTAACAACTGTGAGCTGCAAAGAACACGTGGGACAGATGTAGCAGATGTTACAAAAACAAATGGCTGCACACAACCTTGCAGAGGCCATACATCCAACTAATGGAAGATAGTTTAATTAACTTTAATTAACAGATTGCAGAATGGGTACAGTACAGTACAGCTCAATACACACAATTGTTAAGGGGATGCAGACCAGAGAAAGACTTTCGACTTGTTTACATCAGGGTCCCCCATTTTCAATTCGTAATGAAATTGCTATTATGTGTCTGCATGAACACACAACTGTAACTGTACTCAAAAATAACAAAATAAGGGTTGTCTCAGTTCACAACTATATTGGTCAAGTTTTGGGTGGGACTTGTTGCGTCCCTACAGCTTCTTATTCAATTGAGCGAGATGCTTGGTTATGTCACACAGCCAGTTTGCATCTGACAGTTCAGAGAATATTTCTTCAACCCTTTGTTACCTATTCCGCCTGGATCTTTTTTGTATTTTGGGCTGTAAAATTGTCAAAGAATGTCTGAGGAGTAAGTGCTTTTGGCTTTTTTCCTTTGTTACCTCAGATGTTCAACATACATGTATGTGTAAGAATGTGTAATAACTAAGGCTGTCAAAGTTAAAGCTTTATTAACGCATTAACCCACAATTATTTTAACACTGCTATTTTTTAACCCAATATTAATGTAAAACATTTTTTTTTTTTTTTACCTGAGCTCTTGGGGGGCCACATCAAACTGACGTGGCGGGCCGGATTTGGCCCGCGGGCCGTGAGTTTGACACCTATGGTCTAGAGTGTAATGAAGAGTTTGGTCTAGACTAATGAAGATTTTGGTCTAGACTGTAATAAAGAGTTTGGTCTAGACTGTAATGAAGAGTTTGGTCTAGAGACTGTAATGAAGAGTTTGGTCTAGACTAATGAAGAGTTTTTGTCTAGACTGTAATAACGAGCTTGGTCTAGACTGTAATGAAGAGTTTGGTCTAGACTATAATGAAGGGTTTGGTCTAGACTGTAATGAAGAGTTTGGTCTCGACTGTAATAAAGAGCTTGGTCTAGACTGTAATGAAGAGTTTGGTCTAGACTGTAATAAAGAGCTTGGTCTAGACTGTAATGAAGAGTTTAGTCTAGACTGTAATGAAGAGTTTGGTCTAGACTGTAATGAAGAGTTTGGTCTAGACCAGCGGTTCCCAAACTTTTTTGGCCGTGCACCCCCTGTCACCTCCCGACCTAGCTCGCGCACTCCCCAATGGGTTTCTGTTAGAAAAAATTGTTGCTGGTCTCCGTGCACAGATTTAATTTGTTATTTTATCTCTTCCCACGGCGACTATGGATAGGGAATTTCTTTATTTAATTAAAGTGTTCACGACAATACTCTGCCAGCATGTTTAGTATCCATAATACTAAAGGTTTGACTAAGATTTGTATGAAATTTTATTGTAAAAAAAATATAAAAATAATAAAATAATAATTGACCACCATTAGCCTGCGCGCACCACAGTTTGGGAACCACTGGTCTAGACTGTAATGAAGAGTTTGGTCTAAATACTGTAATGAAGAGTTTGGTCTAGACTGTAATGAAGCGTTTGGTCTAGACTGTAATGAAGAGTTTGGTCTAGAGACTGTAATGAAGCGTTTGGTCTAGACTGTAATGAAGAGTTTGGTCTAGACTGTAATGAAGAGCTTGGTCTAGACTGTAATGAAGAGTTTGGTCTAGACTGTAATGAAGAGTTTGGTCTAGAGACTGTAATGAAGTGTTTGGTCTAGACTGTAATGAAGGGTTTGGTCTAGACTGTAATGAAGAGTTTGGTCTAGAGATGTTCTGCTTTGCACTAGATAGTACTGTACATTAGTACACTGCATAGTATTGTGTATTGTATATTATATGGTAACTCAGAACATTGTACATATGTCTATACCGAACACTGTGACCTCATTTTCTTCTTCTAAATTCATGCTATATTATGTTATTATGTTATTTGATACTATCTTGTCTAGCACAGTCTCTGGAGCGTAACAGTAAGAAGCATTTTGTATGAAAGTATTCTGTACTTCTGTATGACAACTATTAAAGAACTTGAACTTGAACTTGAACTTGTAATGAAGGGTTTGGTCTAGACTGTAATGAAGAGTTTGGTCTAGACTGTAATAAAGAGCTTGGTCTAGACTGTAATGAAGAGTTTGGTCTAGACTGTAATGAAGAGTTTGGTCTAGACTGTAATGAAGCGTTTGGTCTAGACTAATGAAGTGTTTGGTCTAGACTGTAATGACGGGTTTGGTCTAGACTGTAATGAAGAGTTTGGTCTAGAGACTGTAATGAAGAGTTTGGTCTAGACTAATGAAGAGTTTGGTCTAGACTGTAATGAAGGGTTTGGTCTAGACTGTAATGAAGAGTTTGGTCTAGAGACTGTAATGAAGAGTTTGGTCTAGACTGTAATGAAGTGTTTGGTCTAGATTGTAATGAAGAGTTTGGTCTAGACTAATGAAGAGCTTGGTCTGGACTGTAATGAAGAGTTTGGTCTAGACTAATGAAGAGTTTGGTCTAGAGACTGTAATGAAGAGTTTGGTCTAGAGACTATAATGAAGAGTTTGGTCTAGACTGTAATGAAGAGTTTGGTCTAGACTAATGAAGAGTTTGGTCTAGACTGTAATGAAGAGTTTGGTCTAGAGACTGTAATGAAGAGTTTGGTGTAGACTAATGAAGAGTTTGGTCTAGACTAGGCAGCAACAATCTCAAACACATGAAAACCCTGAAAGAAGTCAAACCATCAGCTGATCACCGGCACAGGTACTCATCCATGTTGGGAGCACTGCATGATGAATTTTCAAGGTGTTTTCAAGATTTCAAAAAGGTTGAGGATGAAATGCAGCTGGTTTCCTCTCCCTTTATGTTGATAGTGCACCCACTGATGTTCAGCTTGAACTCATTGACCTGCAGTCTGATTCACTACTGAAAGAGCACTTTAAGTCAGCATCACTGCTAGAGTTCTACTCTGCTCTCAAGGAGGAGAACTTTCCAAACATGAGGAGACATGCTCAGAAGATGTTGGTTCTCTTTGGATCCACCTATATGTTAACAGACATTCTCAGTCATGACGTTTACCAAGTCCAGGTACAGATCCTCTCTCACTGATGAACATCTGGCAGCTGTGCTTCGCATCTTCACCTCAGACATGCAACCTGACTTTGATGGACTTGTTAAAGCTAAACAGAGACTGGATTTATCACACTGAATGAAAAAAAGAGCTGAAGAACACTAAAATGTGGAAATATAACAAGTGAAATGGGACACTTGATATTTTTTTTCTTTTTTTTGCACAGTTCTGAAAACATTAAATGTTTAATATAGGCATGTAAAGTAAAACAGGCTACTGGGACATTTTTCTTTACACAGTTCAGTGACATGTCTTGTTTATTTTGGCTATAAGATGATGTTGTAGGAGACGGGAAATCACGACCAAAGAGAGTGAAGTTTCTTTGACCACACATCAGTGTGCATCATTTATTAGCATAGCCATGGATACCACAACAAACCAAGCCAAGCGTTAATATGGCCGCTCTAGCTACCCACAATGCCCCATGTCCTTAAAGTGACAGTGTAGGTGGATTATGTCCCGTCCAGGTAAGTGTCCATGTAAGTGCCCACTACATATGTCCCCCCAGAATTCACCCTACTAACTCACAAAACGGGTTGGTAGACGGACCTCCCGACCATAACGGCTCCGAACAACTGGAGCAGGCATATGAGCTACCGTGGGACCCCCTGGGGCCTTGCGGTGGCGGGGAGGGCAAGGGGCAAGGTGCCTATTGGGCGGTGAGGGACTCATATTTTCAAAAAGTGATTTAGGGTGACAAGGTTTAACACGGGGAGGTCGCCCCCGCCGCGGGGGCTGAGCGAGTGCCACGGGGTCATCCACATCCAAGTGAGCTGCCTTAAGCTGGTCCACCGAGACATGTTCCGGTTTACTGCCAATGTCCACCACGAAGGTCTTACTTCCCGTCTGTAGGACCCGAAACGGGCCATCGTAGGGGGGTTGAAAGGACCCGCGGTGGGCATCGTGCCGTATGAACACATATTCCGTCGCCTGGAGGCCGGGTGGAACACGAGTCTGTGGCAAACCATGCTGCGAGGTGGGGACCGGCACAAAAGCCCTAGCGTTCTCCAAGTTTGAAACACGCTGCTGGGTCGCAGACCAGGGGTCTGTGGTGTCAGGTACAAACTCCCCGGGGACCCGCAGCGGTTGGCCATAGACCAGCTCAGCCGACGATGACTGGAGATCCTCCTTGGGGGCGGTCCTGAGACCCAACATGACCCACGGGAGCCTGTCGACCCAACTACCATCGCTAAGGGTAGCTCGGAGAGAGGCCTTCATGGACCGGTGAAACCGCTCACACAAACCGTTAGCCTGCGGGTGATAAGCGGTAGTGCGGTGCAGTCTCACGCCTACGTTTCTGGCAATCTCGGACCAAAGCTCAGAGGTGAACTGAGGTCCGCGGTCCGACGAAAGGTCAGACGGAGCACCGAACCGGGCCACCCACGTATATATAAAAACGCCCGAGCCACATCAGTGGACGTTGTGGATGACAGCGGAACGGCCTCTGGCCACTGAGTGGTTCTGTCCACCATCGTGAGGAGGTATGTGAAACCATGCGATGGGGGTAATGGACCCACCAGGTCCACATTCACATGGTCAAACCTCCTTTCGGGCACGGAGAACTGGGCCAAAGGAGCTTTAATGTGGCGGTGTACCTTAGCGCGCTGGCACATCACACAGGTCTTAACCCACCCGCTCACATCCTTCTTCAG
This sequence comes from Notolepis coatsorum, assembly GCF_963971535.1. Classification (NCBI taxonomy): domain Eukaryota; kingdom Metazoa; phylum Chordata; class Actinopteri; order Aulopiformes; family Paralepididae; genus Notolepis; species Notolepis coatsorum. Next base: position 42,487,920 of record NC_140179.1, read on the forward strand.
CCCGTGCCAAATAAACCTGGCTGCCACCTGTTTTTGAGACGCCCTGTTTCCGGGGTGAGAGAGACCATGTATGATGTCAAAAACATGACGTCTCCAACTGCTGGGCACCACCGGTCGCGGCCGTCCCGTGGAAACGTCGCACAGGAGTGTGCCGTTAGCCTCATTAAATGCCACATCCTCCAGCCTGAGTGCTGTGATGGCCGTCCTGTAGGCCTGAACGTCCAGGTCGGAAACCTGGTCTGAGGCCATGCGTGCATAGTCCAAACCAACATGTACGGCCCCGACCAAGGCCAGAGAGAGACAGTCTGCCACTAGATTGTCCCTGCCTGCGACGTGCTGAATATCCGTGGTAAACTCTGAGATATATGACAGGTGCCTCTGCTGACGGGCAGACCATGGCTCACTTACTTTAGCCATAGCAAAAGTGAGTGGCTTGTGGTCTACAAATGCCGTGAACGAACGAGCCTCCAGCAGGGAACGGAAATGCCGCACGGCCAGATAGAGGGCGAGGAGCTCCCTATCAAAAGTGCTATATTTGCACTCATTAGGACGAAGCTGTTGGCTAAAAAACGCCAGTGGCTGCCAAGCCCCACTCACCCACTGTTCGTATACCGCTCCAACAGCATAGTCTGAAGCATCAGTGGTGATGGCAACAGGGGCATTGGGAAGTGGGTGTGCCAGCCTGGTTGCATTGGCCAGGGCGGTTTTAGTATCGACAAACGCCTTGCGTCTCTCGTCCGTCCAGTCCACCACATGTTTGGCGATTTTACCCCTGAGAGCCTCGTACAGAGGTCGCATTAGCTGAACAGCCCGGGGGACAAACCGATGGTAAAAATGTACCATGCCAAGGAACTCTTGCAGAGCCTTGATGGTGGGTGGCAGTGGAAAATTTGCTATGGCGTCAACCTTAGATGGGAGGGGAACTGCCCCATCTTTGGTGACGTGGTGCCAGAGGAAATCGATCATAGACAGCCCAAACTGACATTTAGCTGGGTTAACTATGAGCCCATGCTGACTGAGTCGGTGGAAAAGGGTCCTGAGATGGGACAAGTGCTCGGCCTTGGTGGTACTGGCGACTAAGATGTCATCTAGGTAGACAAACAAAAAAGGCAGGTCCCGTAACACAGAGTCCATCAAGCGTTGGAATGTCTGTGCTGCGTTTTTAAGCCCAAATGGCATGCGCAAGAACTCAAACAAACCAAAGGGAGTAATCACCGCCGTCTTAGGGATGTCCGCTGGGTGGACCGGCACCTGTTGGTAACCTCGAACTAAAACTATTTTTGAAAATATGAGTTTCCGGGCCAGGTGGGTGCAAAAATCCTGAATATGTGGAACCGGGTATCGGTCAGGTGTGGTTACCTCGTTAAGGCGGCGGTAATCGCCACACGGGCCCCACCCGCCGGCAGCCTTGGGGACAATGTGAAGGGGTGAGGCCCATGGGCTGTCAGAACGACGGATAATACCCAGGTTCTCCATGTTGGAAAACTCTGCCTTGGCAACGGCCAGCTTGGCAGGATCTAGGCACTGAGCCCGGGAGTAGACTGGCGCACCTGCCGTAGCGATGTGATGCTCCACACCGTGCTTACTGGTGGAGGACGAGAAAGTGGGCTGGGTAAGGACAGGGAACTCGGCTAGCAGCTGGTGAAACTCATCTGTAATAGACAACATGTTAGACAAACCCACAGGAGGCGCTGCCCCGACAGTACATTCAAATGAACAAAAGGTGGTGGCATCGATCAAGCGATTGTTCCTGACATCCACCAACAATCCATAAGCACACAGAAAATCAGCACCCAGCAGGGGCACAGACACATCAGCAGTGATGAAATCCCAGCTAAACCGCCGCTCACCAAAACACAGCTCCACTAGCCTACTGCCATACGTGCGGATCGTAGTACCATTGGCAGCTTCCATAGGGAGCCCATGCCTGTCGGCCAGGGTGTCCACCCTTGACGCAGGCAGCACGCTTCTCTGTGCCCCTGTGTCGCACATGAAACGCCTGCCTGAGATGTTGTCCCGAATAAACAGTAGCCTGCCGGCCCCACCAACGCTCATGGCCACTGTTGAGCGCCGGCCCGGGCATTTCCCGGCCCCTTGTAAGTACATGGGGGACGGCATTGGTTAGCCCTGGCTCCATACTTGGTGTGAAAGAAACACCAGCCAGTGTCTCTCCCTCGCTGGCGAGGGGCTGCCACCGCAGCAGCGACGGTATAATCCCCATGGTGAGAGGAAGAGGGTTGGTCATGGTAGAACACGGCCGTACAGTGTTGCTGCTGGCTGGCCAAAAAGAACTTATCAGCCTCCGCGGCTAACATACGGCAGTCATTTATTGTTGTGTTTGCCAAGGCGGCCCTTACCTGAGCCGGTAACTTGCGTAAGAACAGCTGTCTGAAGAGAAAGTGGTTGGGCTCATGCTCTCCCATCAACGCCAACATCCTATCCATAAGCTCGGACGGTTTACTGTCGCCCAGACCTTGCAATGAAAACAGCCGGTTAGCTCGTTCCACCTCAGACAGTTCAAAACACTTCAACAAGTGTGCCTTCAGCGTGCCATATTTGTCGTGTGCCGGAGGGTTTGTGAGTAGACTCACCACTCTGGCTGCTGTGTTAGTCCCCAGCACAGCGACAACGTGATAGTACTTGGTGTCATCCTCCGTTATTTTCTTTATTGCAAACTGCGCCTCCGCCTGCACAAACCATGCAGTAGCTTGCGTTTCCCAGAACTCTGGCAATTTCAGCGCGACTGCTGCTTCCACAAACTTCAGCGCGACTGCCTGCTCCATTGTTCAATCGTCCTTGAAAGCGTCCAAGAACGTCAGGTTCACCAATGTAGGAGACGGGAAATCACGACCAAAGAGAGTGAAGTTTCTTTGACCACACATCAGTGTGCATCATTTATTAGCATAGCCATGGATACCACAAGAAACCAAGCCAAGCGTTAATATGGCCGCTCTAGCTACCCACAATGCCTCGTGTCCTTAAAGTGACAGTGTAGGTGGATTATGTCCCGTCCGCGTGTACCACTTCCGCAACGCATTTGATTTCCGGGGTTGGCCTGATTGGCCGAGACGGCCACGTGACGCGCGTGGCACGCCCCCGCGGCAGCCGCAGCGGCAAGCGCGATACTGCTGGAGTTCACTTCGCCTTTCACATCGCTGCCGTTGGCGAAAGCAGGATGAGAGAGCGTAGATTTCGCTGTGTATCATTTAATCATTTAACATTTGAAAGGCATACATTGTTGTCATACAGAAGTACAGAATACTTTTATCCAAAATGCTTCTTACTGTTACACTGTTAGAGACTGTGCTAGACAAATGAATGACTAATTCGGTCAGAAATAACGTAACTAATAACGTTAGTAAGCACTGCTTATATGCTTATTATGTCTGCGGGGTACAGTAAACGTTTCTCCCGGTACATTCTGAAGAGCACACGGCTGTATGTTGGAGAACCAGCGGTCTTCCGCTCCTCCTCACTCGAGTGAGAGCAAAGCCGCGCACAGCTCAGCCCTGTGTGAGACGCGAGCAGGAAGGAGGAATATGTTGTTTCTTTACACATATGTTGGATTATGAATATGTCTTTATAGCTACAAATGAATGACTAATTCGGTCAGAAAGCAGTAACACAACATTGCAACTGCACGGAGGGTCGCGGACCAGCCTGGCAGCATAGCTATAAAGACATATTCATAATCCAACATATGTGTAAAGAAACAACATATTCCGATTCGAAGGACTCTTCCTGCTTGCGTCTCACACAGGGCTGAGCTGTGCGCGGCTTTGCTCTCACTCGAGTGAGGAGGAGCGGAAAACCGCTGGTTCTCCAACATACAGCGGTGTGCTCTTCAGAATGTACCGGGAGAAACGTTTACTGTACCCCGCAGACATAATAAGCATATAAGCAGTGCTTACTAACGTTATTAGTTACGTTATTTCTGACCGAATTAGTCATTCATTTGTCTAGCACAGTCTCTAACAGTGTAACAGTAAGAAGCATTTTGGATAAAAGTATTCTGTACTTCTGTATGACAACAATGTATGCCTTTCAAATGTTAAATGATAAATGATTAAATGATACACAGCGAAATCTACGCTCTCTCATCCTGCTTTCGCCAACGGCAGCGATGTGAAAGGCGAAGTGAACTCCAGCAGTAGCGCGCTTGCCGCTGCGGCTGCTGCGGGGGCGTGCCACGCACGTCACGTGGCCGTCTCGGCCAATCAGGCCAACCCCGGAAATCAAATGCGTTGCGGAAGTGGTACACGCGTCCCGTCCAGGTAAGTGTCCATGTAAGTGCCCACTAGAATGTGATGTCTTTAGAAAGCTAAGAAAATCCTTGTTTCAATAGTATATGAAACTCAAAATAATAACTTTATTTGTATAGCACTTTTTCATACATGCCCTTTGTTATTAATGTTTCACATTTTGTTTATCATTTTGGAAATAAATTCTATTTGAATAAATGATATTTTTGAAAGCTAACCTCACCTTTAAATAGCCAAATAATAACATACACTCTTACCAGGGGTCAAAACAATGCCATTTACTGCTTTTTATATAGAAATAAAATGTATATTATGCATAATTGAGTTTGGAATTTTGGCCCGGCCCTCCAACATATTTTCAGTTGCTCATTCGGCCCCCCGCGTAAAATAATTGCCCACCCCTGGTCTAGACTGTAATGAAGAGCTTGGTCTAGACTAATGAAGAGTTTGGTCTAGACTAATGAAGAACTTGGTCTAGACTAATGAAGAGTTTGGTCTAGACTAATGAAGAGCTTGGTCTAGACTGTAATGAAGGGCTTGGTCTAGACTGTAAGTCTCTCTCTCTCTCTCCCCCTCTCTCTCCCTCCTTCCTATCTCTCCCTCGCCCTCTATCTCTAGATTACCAGCTTCAGAATAAGATGACCGAAATAATTGAAAAGTAAATTTACTTCTTTGTGATGCGGCAAGGCTTAAAAAACTGATGGAATGAAGAGGAGGAGGTGGAGGAGGCGGAAGGATGGAAGCGAGGAAGATAAGACCAGGAAGAAGACCGATAGACAGGAGGGTCAAATTGTTTTCAGGGAAGGCATCCTCGCAGGGCCAATTGTCTTACTATTCATGCACCGTAGTTAATCTCTCCGAGATAGAGATCTCAGAATGACTGAATCTGAATTCTTGTTTCAACGTGTTTTTCATTCAAAGGGTCTGTGGCAGCTTTGCTTTCTAAAGCGCTGCAGGAACAAGGCCACTTTGCAACGACTCAATCTGAAGTTGACAAGGTGTCCCACTACTCCCAAGCGACACACACACACACCACACACCACACACACACACACACACACCACCACACACACACACACACACACACACACACACACACACACACACACACACACACACACACACACACACACACACACACACACACACACACACACACACGCACACACACATACACATACACACACACACACACACTGTGCTCATTCAATGTAATTTAATCCTGATTGCTTCTATTTGTCTCTTGTTTTCTTCAGAACTTCTTAAGTGTCATAGGGGGCCAAAACAAAAAGAGATAATTAGCTCTCTGGTGAAAACAACACAGGATAGATGTTGTTGTGATGGTTGTTTACTTGGTTGTTCTCTTCCCTCTGTGTCACAACGGAAGTCTGGCTACTCCTCCATGTGTTCCATAAAGACCTCTGTCCACCCGCTGCTCTTCAAGTGCGCAGATTGAACAGGCCTGTTTACCTACTGTATGATCACGTTGTTTCCTTCACAAAATATCACTAGTGAGGGGATATGAATGCATGGGTGGGTGGATGGATGAATGAATGAATGGGTGGATGGATGGATGGATGGGTGGATGGAGGATGGCTGAATGAATAGACATATTCACTGTCTGCTGTATGTTTCCTCTCACACATAGCTCAAAACACAAGCACCTTTGACTCTGTGAAAGATATTACACAGCATAATATTACTGTACGGTTTGTTGTTGTATATTCTCCTTTGTTTCATCAGAAATTTACTCAAGCCTAGTAACATACACAATATTTCTGACACTGGGAATACATTCCCTGAGATCCATAGATGTTCAGAAAATAGGGCTAGGGCTTAAGAGGTTAACCATGACGTTAATGTAAACACAAAAGACACAAGGCGCAGCAGCACATGCTGGAATTAGTAATGTAATTGCTATTGTTGTTATTTACATAATATGAACATCTATTGTTTTTATTGAATATTAACAGCTATTGTTGTTTTTTATAGAATGTTAATAGCCATTGTTGTTATGCTTAGAGATTATTAACAGCTTGCTTTATGTTAATTGTTTAGTTGTTTTTTAATTTTTTTTAATTTTTTTACACACAGAAATACGCAATTTTAGAGTAATTAGAGACGAATACTGAATAACTATATTAGAGTTTTTTAAAGTGAGGTCCAGGTCCATGAGAGGGATCTGGGCAGTCCCCATAGAAAATTCAAAGTTAACAGGACCAAATCATCAGTTTCTTATTTATTTATTTAACCTTTATTTAGCCAGATAAAACATTGATATGGTCCAAGAGGCCCCAACGAGAGTACAAATATACATATATACACATATATTATACATACATACATACATACATACATACATACATACATACATACATACATACATACATACATACATACATACATACATACATACATACATACATATATATATATATATATATATATATATATATATATATATATATATATATATATATATATATATATATATATATATATATATATATATATATATATATATATATATATATATATACATATATATTATATACATATACATACATACACACATATACACCAATAACAAAATAAAAACACAGTTAAGAATCATACACATAAGCAAATTGTGAGGTTTCGCCTGTTCCCTGGACCTTTAATTCCCTGTCTCCTCACCTCACCAGCCCCCACCTTTGGACTTTCCCTGTCTACTCTCCTCAACAGCCCCCACCCTTGCGATGTTTTACTCTCCTCTGCTCTTCTCCAGCCCCCACACTTGGACTACCTTTCACAGCTGTTCATAGTTTATGATTAGCGCCCCAGAGGGCTTTAAATACTTGGACCTCCCCTCCAGTCCTCATCGGGTCGTTCTGTATGCTGGTTCTGTGTTCTGGACTCTGTATCTTTATCTGTGTTCAGTGTTCATGGAGTCCTGGACGTTACCATCACCTGCCGCGTCTCCGGTGTGAGACGACGTGCCAGCCATCACCACCTGTCGCCGTTTGCCTGGAGTGGGACACCGTCTGCGCTCTCTAATCCTCTACGGGAGGTTTTCCAGTGTTCCCACTCCAGACGTCAAGCCGGTGCGCATCGCTTCCTATTCCACGGGAGGATGCGTCTCTTCGCCCCGGTCCCCTGGGACCCCGGTGTTCCGCGCTGCCCGTCTGCAGCATCCGAGGGGGGATCTCCGTGCCAGGCCTGGAGTGGTGTTCCCACTCCAGACGTCAAGCCGGCGCGCTCCCACTCCAGACGTCAAGCCGGCGCGCTCCCACTCCAGACGTCAAGCCGGCGCGCATCGCTTCCTAGTTCCACGGGAGGATGTGTCTCTTCGCCCCGGTCCTCTGGGACCCCGGTGTTCTGCGCTGCCCGTCGGCAGCTTCCGAGGAGGATCTCCGTGCCAGGCCTCCGCCGTCGGAACCTTGCCATCCCTGTAAGCAGCTCTGGCCCTCGCCCTGTCCAAGGCCTTAACCCTGTTCTCTGTCCCTGTCTCCAGCCCGCCTCTCCGGGCCTCTGTCCCTGTCCCCCTCTCCAGTGCCCCCTGGTCCTGGTCCTTGACTTTTTGCCCTGGCCCTGTCCCTTAGCCTTAGCCCCTTAGCCTGCTCGCCTCTTAAAGGCACAGTGCCGCATTTTCCCTATATTCTTTGACTCCAGTGTTTTTGTGTTCTCCCTTAAAGGGACAGTGCCGCCTTTTGTTATGTAATGAATAAATGCCCTGTTTTGGCTTACTCTCATACCTGTCTTGTGTTGTGCGATTGGGGTCGGTTACAAACCATAACACAAATAAACAAACAAACATTATGCACAGCCTATGTACAAAAGAAATAAACAGTTAATCTCTAGTCTTTACAGTTTTCTTCGATTGCATAAACACTCAAATCAAAAGTATTACACAATTATCAAAACCTTACACTCAAGGAGCAAAACATAGGCCCAGATTTACACCCCTATAAGTACAAAGTCAGCCTCACACTTTTTGCAAAACAATACAAACAGTGATTTGCAAAACATTAAACACACTTGCATTACATTACACATAGAATGTCAAATTACCACACATATGAGCCAATTGGTTAAACACAGCACAAACACACCATTGCTTAATTGTAGATACACCAATCAGGTTTAAGCACTATAGAAATGCAGCAGGTGAGTTCACCTGTCTTCAACCAAAATGGAAGGAGAGTGAAGTACTGTACACAGAGAACGTGAAAATATACAATACATTCACCAAACACTACACAAGACAACCAATGATGCAGACTGATGAAAATATAAATGTTCTCTCCATATACCCAAATCAGTCAACATGTTAACATGGAGAATCACAACAAAAAAATCTCTTGCCAGATCCAGCTAGGCAAAGAGATAATGTCTAGTATTTTCTGTACTCTATTTAAATTGTTTCTATTTTTGTTTTTGTTTTACTGTAATTTTAACCTGTACTGGATACAGTATTTTATGTTTGTCTGATATTTGCTGAGCTTACTGTGTTATGCACACTGTAGTAGCATGAAAACTGGGACATGTTTTGTTGTGATTCTCCATGTTGAAATGTTGACTGATTTGGGTATATGGAGAGATTTTTTTTTTCATCAGTCTGCATCATTGATTTGGGTATATGGAGATAAATAAATTAAATGTTCATCAGTCTACAGCATTGGTCTTGTGTAGTGTTTGGTGAATTTATTGTATATTTGCACATTCTCTGTGTACTTCACTTACAGTACTCTAATCACTGAGAAGTAGAATTGCTAAATGTGTTTTAGGTTAAGCACAGCAGTGTGTAACTGGTTCAAACAGAATTAAGTCATATGAAACGTGTGTTTCATATGGTAACAAAATGTAGTTTTTATAAATTAGTGTATAGTTTGTGTTTAATTTAGCAAAGGATCTGAGGTGTTCTGATAATTGTGTGTGTGGTTGTGCTAATTGTGTGTTTTGAAACACTGGGCCCTGTTTTCAAAATCGTGCTTAAGCAATTGAAAACATATACATAATGTTTCAGTCTTCTCATAAAAAAAATATTCGATTTTGGGGGCTTTTCCTGCCTTTGGTCCGTTTTGCATTCACATCTCAAATGAACCGCAGCAGGGTTCACTTGCAAGAGTGAATGAGCTTTCACACCACCCCAAACCAACCGGACTATCAGAGGAAATGAACCAGGGTTCGATTAAAGCTTATTATAGTTTATCACAGTATCATGAGCATGTCTTTGTCAGTGGACACTGGACATGGGTATGGATGGCTCCAGGTGCTGCTGCGTTAAAGTGCACATCTTCAATACCTATCTGTACTATTTAAAAGCACAGTGCACTGCAGGACACACTCAAAGGTTATCGCACCTCAGGGATGGCAGTGGACATGTATGACAGGACAAAGGCCATATGTAATGGCCTTGGGATTGAGGAACATACTACCAGCCAAAGGAGGAAGCAGAAAAGGATGGACGAGTATGTAGTTGAGTCATCTTGAGTTGTGGCACAAGCTCAGACCTCATGGAGATCAGCTGAGACCGAGACTGTTCTATCCAGTCCTCGACAGAATGCTGCAAGAGCTTGAGAGCAGGTTCTCATGAGTTGGAGAACAACGTATGAGAGGCATACAGGCATGTTATCCAGCCTCAGATCAGTTTCTCTCAGTGGAATTGCTGCAACCACTCGCCACACATTACAATATCCAACTACTGCCAGAGGAGATCACAGTTGCAAAGTGTTTCCTGGCCAGGACAGGCAGAGATGCAGTCCCTACTATCCAATGTGTCTTTTCCCTCCTGGATGATAATAATAATAATAATACATTTTATTTATAATGCTCCTTTCAAGACACTAAAAAAAATAAGTCCACAAATCGGTGAATGAAACAATTATATAGAATCAAATGAAAACTCTACTTGCTAAAAATCGACGTTTAAAAGTACTAAAAACCAAAGAAAAATACCAAACACTAACAAACATTTAGCACAGACAATGGGGATGCTACCATCAAAAAAAATTAAAATTAAAAATGTAAACCATTTTTATTTTTATTTTTTAGATCCGGGGCTAGGAGAAAAACATCCGGGGCTAAAGCCCCAGAAGCCCAGGGCTAACGACGCCACTGGTTAGTATGTATAGAATATGAACAGCTATTGTTTTATTTTTTTATAGAATGTTAATAGCCATTGTTGTTATGCTTAGATTATTAACAGCTTGATTTTCAGCCATTTTGGGTTCTGCTCTCCCTGTTGAGAACTCCTGCTCTGGTTGAAAGTGAATGACAGCTGAGGAATCTGCTTCCCTGTCTGAAAATCTGCTTTAGCATGAATCAAACTTTCTGAAGAGTGACTGAATTCAACTCCTGCCAAACCCTTTAACTTATTTAAGTGACAATATATATATTGTATATAGCAATAGTCTTAGTAGTTGCTCATGCTGACATGCTGGTGGACATCTAATGGTTCAGTGTTATCTATAGCAGTGGTTCCCAAAGTGGGGGTCGCGAGCAGCTGCGAGATGGTTTCCATAATGTATTGATTTCATAAAAAAATAATTCACTTTTTGTGTGTTTATTATTTTTTTTACAATAATTTGTGATGCCATCACACACAGGCATTTAAATGGTTAGAATCAAATGAATTGAATGTGTGGTGGTTATGATCAGGGCTGAAGTTGAATAAAATATTTGTGAAAGAAAAAGTGGTAAATTATTTCAACATATAATAGTTTTATTGTGTTTTTGAAGAGGACAATTAAGTCCCTTATGGTAAGAGTGTGAGTATTTTCTTCAATGTGACATTACAAAAAAAAAAAAATCTATAAATCAGTGTTGTTGCTAATCATTGACATATATGCTAGCCTGTTTTTTTAACAATAATTTGTGATGCCATCACAAACACATTTAAAGGGTACAAATAAACAAATGCCTGGCCTGACTGGGGCTATATTTCACACTATATTTCCTGGCCTGAATGATTTCCCCAGTCCGGCCCTGGTTAAAAGCCTCCAATATGTATGCGTGTGCTTTTGAACATTTGCATGTTTCAACCATACATAAAATTTAAAAAAATATAAACGTTTTTTTAAATATTTTATACCACCCCTAAAATAGTGGGGGTCGCGTCTCTCTGACACCGTTATTTCGGGGGTCGCGGCCTGACAACTTTGGGAACCCCTGATCTATCGTACCTTTAAACATTATTTCCACAACATAGTACTGGGTAGATGACAGAAACTGTGTGTGTGTGTGTGTGTGTGTGTGTGTGTGTGTGTGTGTGTGTGTGTGTGTGTGTGTGTGTGTGTGTGTGTGTGTGTGTGTGTGTGTGTGTGTGTGTGTGTGAGTGTGAGTGTGAGTGTGTGTCAATCTGGCTCTATCGGCGACCACACCTGGCGTTTGTAATCATGTGATAACCATCTGTGTCTTAATCTGACCAATGACATGACAGAACCTCTCCTCTGAGACCAGAGGCCCTGGACAACATAACACACAGCACACACCTGTACTCATTTAGGAATAATGTAGAATATCACACACACATCACATATATATACTAATTACATTATTTGTCAGCCCTGTCATACATGCACACATAATTTACAATATCTGACTGTGTGTTTGTATGTGGAACAAGGCTTCAGGGACAAACTCAGACAATATATATATATATATATATATATATATATATATATATATATATATATATATATATATATATATATATATATATATATATATATATATAAATATATATTATATATACAAAAAAAATATATATATAATACTGTATGTTGCATATATAGTCTCTCTTTATTTCTCTATCTCTCTCATTCTATATATTTCTCTCTCTATGTTTTTTCTTCTCTCTTTCTCTCTTCTCTCTTTCTCTCACACAAACTCTGCACAGGCATGAACACACCAACACACACACACACACACACACACACACACACACACACACACACACACACACACACACACACACACACACACACACACACACACACACACACACACACACACACACACACACACACACACACACACACACACACACACACACACACACACACACACACACACACACACACACACTTCACAAGCTTCTATCCCCAGGCCATCAGGCTGCTAAACGAACAATAAACACTATGCAACAACCATCAAATGCACACAGCACACACACCCACACGCACACACTCACTTAAACAAACAACACACTGCAGCACCCACTCTCCACACTTTAGATCACACAAACACACTTTATATTTATTGATAAAGGATTTGCACTACAACTCGTACACCTACTGTAAATTGTACCTAAATTGCACCTCATCCCATTTCTGCCTTGCACTATATAGTATTGTATATTAGTACACTGCACAGTATTGTATATTATATGGTAACTCAGTTACGTCTATTCTGCATCGAACATTGTACATATGTCTATACTGAACACTGTGACCTCATTTTTTTTACTTCTAATTTACATGCTATACTATGTTATTTTATTTCATACTTATCTTGTCTTGCACAGTCTCTGGAGTGTGTGTGTGTGTGTGTGTGTGTGTGTGTGTGTGTGTGTGTGTGTGTGTGTGTGTGTGTGTGTGTGTGTGTGTGTGTGTGTGTGTGTGTGTGTGTGTGTGTGTGTGTGTGTGTGTGTGTGTGCGTGCGTGCGTGTGTGTGAAGGTGTGAAGGTGTGAAGGTGTTAGAGGCCTTCAGATGGCCAGTCTTCCAAAGAGAAGAGCCAAACAATTAGCAAGATATTGCTCAGTGTCAGCAATTATTGGCAGCCGGGCAATTTGGAGAAGACGCTGCTATCTGTATCCATGAGCTGTGTGTAGATTGTCAGGTTCATCATCCATGAAGCGGACTGACCAACGGGAGCAGCGGGAGTATTCTGTACACTGTAGTGCAACAGTAGAAGAAACAAAAGAAGAAACAAAGAAGATTAGCAGCATAACAATAACAAAATAGCATACATGTACAGTACAAGTGTAGCATGAGAAAATCAATAGTGTGTGTAAATCAGTAGTGTGTGCAAATCAGTAGTGTGTGCAAATCAGTAGCGTGTATAAATCAGTAGTGTGTGCAAATCAGTAGTGTGTGCAAATTAGTAGTGTGTGCAAATCAGTAGTGTGTGCAAATCAGTAGCGTGTGTAAATCAATAGTGTTTGCAAATAAGTAGTGTGTCTAAATCAGTAGCAGATAACATTTCACTGCTTTTCCTCAGTCACAGATAGCCGGCCATTAGTGTTATTTGTTGCCTATAGGGGAAAAAACTGTCCCAGAGTCTGCTGGTCCAGGCCTTGTGGCTGCGGTACCGTTTGCCAGACGGCAACAGCTGGAACAGTTTGTGGTTGGGGTGGCTGGGGTCCTTAATAATTTAGCTTTGCTGACACACCGTCTGTTGTATATGTCCTGGATGGAGGGGGAGCTCACAACCACAGATGTTCTGGGCTGTTCTCAGAACCCTCTGCAGCGCTTTGTGGTTTCTTCATGCTGCATTTCTTCAGCCACCTGAGGTGAAAGAGGCATTGCTGTGCCTTCTTCACCATATTGATGTCCTCAGTGATGTGAACACAGAGGAACTTGAAGCTCCTGACTCTCTCCACAGCATACCCGTTGGTGGGGTCCAACCTTTCTCCCTCTCTCCTGTAGTCCACGACCAGCTCCTTGGTCTTGTCAACCATTGACCATCTTGAGAGAGATGTTGTTCATCTTGCACCATTGCTCCAGGTTGTCAATCTCTTTCCTCTAGGCCATTTAGTCATTGTTGGTGATTAGGCCTATCACCATAGCTGTCAACCCTCCCGTTTTTTCCGGGATTCTCCTGTTTTTTCAACCTTCTTCACGCCCTGTTCACTGTTCACGGAATTGGCACGTATTTTGTACTTATTAATTTTTACAAAATGGCTGCAATTCCCCTCCGTGACGACAGGTAGCAGCAGTGTAGTATAGAACGTTATCACAGGAAGTCAGACCGTTGCGACCCGAAGAAGAATAAGAACAGCGACCGGATAAAGCTCAGAGCTCAGGTGAGAGACTGATGCACCGATGGTGTCAAATCATCTTAGCCAGTGTCTCTTGATTGCCCACTCTGTGGCTTTTGTCTCTGGAACAAAAGGTTTGCAAATCTTCTGTGGATAAAACAATACAAAGTTACTGTATGTGAAGCAGGAATGTGTAAATGTGTTGGTGAACAGCCGTTTTCTCTGCGCCTCCCCTGTCCCCTCCTCCCATTCCTCCACGGAGAGCATGCCTTCACTGACGCCCAATTTCCTGAATGCGATTTATAAATATAAATTGATCCGTTTTAAAAGTTGTCGTGAATTGTCATGGTATGACAAATACAGTTACTGGTAACTCGCAGGCATTGCAGAGATATTGAGGAAAAACACAAAATCGCACTGGCTTTTTTTCTATCTCACTTTTCTCTGTAGACACACACACTGTTCCAAAAATGATATTCCCACTGCTAAATTAATGACCATAGGTATTTTTTATAGCTTTAACGAGTTGTAGTATTAATATGTAGCCTACAGTGATGAAGGTATAAAGACACTATGGTAATACATTGATTGATTGCTAACTTTAACAGATTGCGCAATACACAATTGTTATGGGGATGCAGACCAGAGAAGCAGACCAGACTGCAGAAACAAATTAGTGGGGGGGCATAAAATGTTCTCGGGGGGGGCACAATGGTTTTTCAACACAGGTTCCCTTTTATACGTTTCAACTGGGACAGCGGCACTGTGGCTTGCTTGGCGCTGCCCACGGTGCTGAACTAAACAGCAGAGAGGCAATTGAAAAATCTAATTTCTCTCTATCTTAAGAACTTTCACTTATACAAAAACAGACTGAACGGATATATATAACAGACCTGCTGGGGCAGCGGACTGAGAGCAGGGGACACAAACAGGCTGGATAAGATGGTCAAGAAGGCCAGTAGCGTGGTTGGGGTGGAGCTGGACTCTAGCGAGGGTGGCGGAGAGGAGGAACCTTGCTAACTCCAGGCCATCAGGGAAAACCCCTCCCACCCACTATACACAGACTTGGCTGACAGGAGGAGCATGTTATAGGCTCACACTACCTAAATGCAGCACCGAACGGCACAGGAAGTCCTTCATTCCGACAGCCATCAGACTATACAATGCATCACTGTGCCTCACTGCATCACTGAGCACAGAGTGACAGTTACCATCTTCCTGGACTCTTACTTTTTAAACAGCACTGTGCAATATTACACCTACTGTAGACTTCAGTATATTTTTACTGTATTTATTTACTGTATCTTTTATTCAATTTTTATTCTATTTCATTTTATTCTATTCTTAGGCCATTTGTTTTGTTATTCATATTTGTGACTTGTTCTGTCTAAATGTTTAATGTTGAGTGATTTGCAGGGTCAAATCTCCCTATTCTATTCTATTCTATATCTTTGAAAAGTCTCCATTTATTCAACACTTCTGAATTCACTGACAAACTGAACTGAACTGACAAAAATAAGGTGCATAAAAAAGCAAACAAAATTCCTCCACAGGCTACTCACCATCATTAGTAGAGAGGCAAGCGGTGTTTGGGGACAGAGTGAAATCTTCTTAAAACACTGTCCCTCCACTCATTCCTGAACTTTTTTGTTAAGTCCTTCTCAAATGCCAACTGAATTAAATTGGCCTTAGTTGCGTCGATGAAGCATACTAAGGCGATGTTCTGTAAAGATGTTCTTGAGGGTAGAAAACAAATTATCACAGAGTGCCGTGCTAGCTTCAGTAGTGTTGTTGTTGACATCAGTGCCCACTAGGGCTGTCCCGGACTAAGGATTTGGATAGTCGACTTTGATTGACAAAAAAATAATAATTTTTTTCTTTTTTTTTAACCAGGGTGGGCACAGCTGACTCAGTAGGCGGGCCTGGCCCCCTAATGCCCGCCCATGGCGCCGGGACTGCAGAGAAGGACTTCCCCCATTTTCAATTCATAACATTTACAGTCAAATCAAATACATTTACAGATTACAACCTTTATTTAATGGTTAATATTTTGATAAAATGTAATTTAATGTATTTTTATAGCATTTACACTTTATAATATTTTATTTTCAGCTTTTATAGTTTCACAAACACACATCAAGACAAATCACAAACACAAAGAAAAAAGAAAAAAGAAATAAAAAGAACACAAACAGTATGTTGCCAGACACTGTCACATCAATGAACAAACATACACCATGTCATATGCTATACACTAAGGACGC
Organism: Notolepis coatsorum; assembly: GCF_963971535.1. Lineage (NCBI taxonomy): Eukaryota > Metazoa > Chordata > Actinopteri > Aulopiformes > Paralepididae > Notolepis > Notolepis coatsorum. Next base: position 42,504,408 of record NC_140179.1, read on the forward strand.
AAGGGGCTGATTCTCTGACATATATGCACACATTACATGTACACATACACATATATATATAATATATACACCAGCGCCGCCAATAGATAATTTTTTTTTTACTAATCAATCTCACAATTTTCTGTAATCAATCTAGATTAATCTAGATTAAAAACAGCATTTTTCTACATAAAACCGAAGCTTGTAACAGATAGTTACTTGAGTAAAATCATGGAATTAATGTAAAATCAACACAAAGAAAGTATATTTAGATTCAAAGACTATTTTAATAGCTTTCTTTGAATACAGTTTCTCTCCTGTGAAATACAAATGTTCAACAAAACCATAATTTACATAGCATTTACACTTAAATTAATTAAAGTAGGAAACGTTTACCCTACAACGAATGGCTGGGTACATACAGGTTTTGACCAGCAGATGGCAGCGACGAGGCAGCTCCATTGGGAGGGGGCGGGGCCGGGTGGGAGGGGGCGGGACCGATGGGGCGGGGTCTGGTGAAGGGGCGGGGCTAAAATGTACACGTTTTGTCTCCTGCCAATGTTGACAGCTATGCCTATCACTGTCACTTAATCACTATGCTGGAGCTGTGTGTGGCTACACAGTCGTGGGTGTACAGGGAGTAGAGGACTGGGCTCAGGACACAGCCCTGGGGGGCTCATGTGGTGAGGGTCAGAGGGTCCCATCCGCACCACCTGGCGACAGTCTGACAGGAAGTCTAGAATCCAGCTGCACAGGTTAGCGCTCATTTACTTTATCGAAGTGACAATGTCAAATGACAATATAGGCTGAGTCTTTATGGTTAATGTTTAGTTAAAACAATATGCAACGTGAGAAAACGCTAAAACTACCAACCCGGGGTAATATGGCTCTCTGAATCCATTGATCATATTGATTAACATCTTAAGCCCAATCGTTCCGGTACCGGCACGAGATTGATATCACGCCATAAATCGGGCAAATACTGCGGCATGGTCATGCTGGACCCACAAAAGGCCTTCGACACTGTCAATCACTCCATTCTGATTGACAAGCTAAAAGCATTTGGTTTTGATAGTCTATGGATGCAATCCTACCTTGAGGGGAGAGAACAGATGGTGGAGTTAAACGGTACCCTATCCCCCCCCTCACAGTGAGCTGTGGTGTTCCACAAGGAAGCATACTAGGACCGCTACTGTTCCTTATTTATGCAAATGACATGTCGCCAGCTTGTGACTGCAACTTGTTCTTGTTCGCGGATGACTCAGCCCTGCTGGTCTCTGACAAGAACAAGTTACAGGTTGAAAAAACCCTCAGCTCAGAACTCGGCAGAATCTGCACCTGGCTCGCTGATAACAAACGATCATTACACCTGGGTAAAACAGAGTCCATTCTCTTCGGATGAAATAACAAACTCAGCAAGACCGACAGCTTCTCAGTTACAGTGGGTGACAATATTGTCACAAGGAAAGATGAAATTACATACCTAGGTTCCAGCCTAGAGGCAATCTTTCCTGTGACAAAATGGCATCCAATGTAATCAAAAAAGTCAACCAACAAACTAGATTCTTGTACCGGATCTCCTCTCTGGTAAACAAGAATACCCTGAAGACTCTGGCAGGAGCACTCATTCAAGGGTACTACAACTATGCTTGCACCTCATGGTACCAAAGCACCTCAAAGGCACTAAAAACAAGATTACAAACATCACAAAACAAACAGGTCAGACTACTACTTGACCTTACTCCTAGAACCCACCGCCAACTTTGACTACCTAGGATGGCTTAGAGTAGACGACGAGTACAGCAACTTGCAATGGGCCTGGTCTACAAGATACACTACACGACTAAAGTACCCATGTACATGTCAAAATACTTCCCAAAGGTCAGTGAATACCACAACCACAACATCAGAGGGAGCTCCACAAATCATGTTAAACCCAGATTCGGCTCAAACAAGGGACTAAACACGTTTCGCAATTATGCCACATAAATGTGGAACGCCCTACCCAAAGCTGTAAAAGAATGTGAATCACTACCCACTTTCATAACCACTCTCAAAGATCACCTACGGGAGACTGCAATTCGAAACTGGCCCCTGTAAATGTACAGTGTGATGGGAATGTTATTTATACATCTGTGTGAAAATACATATTTGACTGTTCCTTTAAGGACTCTGAGAGAGGATGACTTTTGACCTAAATCTTTTCCTCTTCTAGCAAGGTTATCTTCCCAGCCAGCCAAATAAAGCTGGTGTTATTATTTCCACTACTTAGTACCCAGTTTGTTTATACTTTCATCATACATATCTGATGTATAATGTTACATCTATTTCTGTGTATAATGTACGGTCTGACCAGAGCTCTTTGTCACCTTGCTGGTCAGACTCTTGTGTGTAAGAACGAAAGGTTATTTCATAACCTAGTTATATGAATACTGCATGCTGAGCGTCTCGCTCTGCCAATGAGATAACCTCTTATTTCCACGCACCTAGCGTGCACGCGAAACATACAAATGCACCCACTTGCACATGACCAAGCACTCCCATGCGTCTCCCTATATGACGCCGGAAATGGTCACGCACCCCCTTCCCAAATCATTTTCCATAAGCGGAAAAAACCATCCAAGGGACCTCAGGGCGCTAAGAGCGAGACGCTCAGCCAGTATTCATATAACTAGGTTATGAAATAACCTTTCGTTATATATCATCACTCGCTATCGCGTCTCGCTCTGCCAATGAGATAAGGGGCAGAGCGGACGCGTGGTCCGACAAGTGCACCCCCTGAGGGCCCGTAAGCCCCAGCCAGGGAGGAGGGGAGTCCCGTCCACCCGCCCGTCCTAACGAAGGGGGGGAGCCAGTCAACTCCACCAACTTCACCTGTCGTGTCCTGTCCGTGCACTGAGGGTTTACCTTAGTCGGACGCAGGATCGTAACATTGTTTGTTACGGTGGCCCTCGCACGGGTAAGGCGCTATCCAAGAAGCGCCTGTCACATTGGTTATGCGAGGGCATTGCCCTTTGCTACACATTAACTGGACAGGCCCCCCCCCGGGGGCGTCAGGGCGCACTCCACTCGTGGGGTGGCGGCCTCTGCTGCCCTGTTGGGGGGGCCTCGGTGGAGGACATCTGTGCTGCGTCCTCCTGGTCCTCCCCGGGTCCTTTTGTTAAGTTTTACCTCATGGACATGACTGGGGGTTCTGTCTCCCAGGCGGTTCTGAGGTCTGGGACCTCTCCTGCATCGTTCCGCGTGCCTGAGAGAGGGCCCGCGGCGACCATGGAACAGGCCACGGCGGGGCTACCAAGAGCTGGATCAGGACCGGGAACCACACAGCCGTGCCCCGGTCTGGCGCGATCAGGATCAAAGTCCTGCGCTCCTGACGCACCCGCTCCAACAGCTGAGCTATCAGGTATCTGATTGTAAACTGAACTTTCTGCTGTGGCCACAGAGAAATAATTAAACTTATGCTTTCTATTTTTTTATAACTTGACTCAGAATGATTTGATAATACAAACGGCTCATCTTTTGTCCTTTAACATTTTCCATAACAACAGTAAATGTCCTAACCCAATAATACACGAGACCCTCTTCTTGGTACCAAGTAAGGTTTTGTCGATATTCCAATGTACAGTTTTGCTTGTACAGTTGTACAGTTTCCCATACCCTGCCTACCCAACCCCCCCCCCCCCACCCCACCCACCCAACCACCTCCAATGTACAGTTTCTACGTCAAATGTATATACTCTCTTTTTTAGACTCTTTTTGTATCACAAACAGTACTGTATTTGTAAATCTGGTATGTCATAAATGTATAGATGTAGCAGTACTGTCTATCTGTATGTCGTGTATGTCATATATGTTATGATGAATTGAAAATGGGGGACCCTGATGTAAACAAGATGAAAGTCTTTCTCTGGTCTGCATCCCCTTAACAATTGTGTGTATTGAGCTGTACTGTATTGTACCCATTCTGCAATCTGTTAATAACGTTTTCAATCAATCAGCCAAGAGTAAAGACCCTGTCAAAACAGCAGTCAAAGTGTATATGTGACCAGGCACAGACAATATGGTCTTGTTAACACTTTGACTGCCTAAAAACGCTTTACAGCGTCATTGCTGGCCATGCTAAAGTTGCCGGGGGACGCTGTACAGCGTCCTTATATCAATATTTCAAAAATCTGGAATCGGATTCATATTCCCCCTCCCTCCGCTGGCCTGAGATTCACCAGCAGGACCCACTGAGCTCTCTGGCGGTTCAGGAGCGCCATCTGGTGGCCGATTGGCGCAACTGCTTAACAGGAAGCGCAGTAGAGGTTTTGCTGGTCGGCCCTATTGCTTCCGGCCACTCGGGATAGGTTCCGGCACTCTAGCTTGTCACACTAGATAGCGATCGATTGCCAATAACTCGATAAACAACATGATTTGGACGTATATACCATTATACAAGCTGGAGATGGACCGGGTAATAATATATCCCATAATGATAAAATTTCTACTCGACGATGATCACCCAACGGCGCGCGGAGACTGGGGTGAGTTTCAGCGTGTAACGTTACCATCTTCGATACTAACTGCTTTTATCAACATTTGACCCACATTAGATGATTGGTATAACGCTGCCCACGGAATTATAAACGCCCCCTCGCCCATCCGGTCAACATCAGATGACGTGTAGTAACTTCTAGAAGTACGTCTAGTTGGAATTTTTTATATCGCGCTGATTGCCATCAAACTGTATTTCATCATCAATATAATGCATTTGGGGCTATATATCACGTTCTGGAGAAAGTTGCAGAAAGAGATGAAAACATACTTATACATTAGACCATACTTTACTATGAATATGTGAATGAAAAAGTTTAACGTTGCTACACAATGAACAATACATATAGGACTTTGAATGGGCCCTAATAATGGCAATGTAGCAATAGAATTTAAAAAGTTATAGCCCTGCAAAGAAGGGGACTTTCTCCATAGACAAATAGCGCTGGCAATCTATGGTATATCATTAATTTAACCCAAGGCAACCAAAGTGTTAAGCAAGTTTAAAATGTTTACTTATACATTATATGAAAG
>NC_140179.1:42514456-42551956 GCF_963971535.1 Notolepis coatsorum
ATTATACTGTGACTTGTTTACAAGATCCAGTAATAAGACACAAAATTATTATTATTTTGTTGATATATTTGTTATATATCATTTGTCATACAGCAACTATTATGAATTGAAAATGGGGGACCCATATGTAAACAAGACGAAAAGTCTTTCTCTGGTCTGCATCCCCTTAACAATTGTGTGTATTGAACTGTAACAGTCATGCTGGAAGAAAGAGAACTACACAAACATTCAGTGCAATTTAGAAATTCAGAATGAAAAGAGTGTTCCTGCACCTGTGTGACATCCTGCGACCCAGTTTGACACGCCAGAATACCAGCTACTGACGCCCTGTCCCTGTTGAGCTACGGGTGGCAATATGTCTGTGGCGGTTGGCAACCAATCTGGAGTACAGATCCATATCTCATCTGTTTGGTGTTGGCATGTCCACTGCCTGTCTCATTACCCAAGAGGTCGGGACAGCCATAAACCAGGTAATGCGACGGCAATACATCAAGACCCCATCTGATGCGGAGCTAAGGGTGATCGTCCAGGGCTACAGACATAAATGGGGGTTCCCCCAGGTTGCAGGGGCAATAGACGGGACCCACATTGGCATCCTGGCACCAGCTGATGACCCTGCAGATTACTACAACAGGAAAGGATTCTACTCGGTCCTGCTGCAGGGTGTAGTGGACCACAAATTGAAATTCTGGGACATCAATGTTGGCTGGCCAGGTAAAGTCCATGATGCCAGAGTTTTGGCCAACTCCTCGCTATATCATCGAGGCCAGAATGGCACGTTGTTTCAGGGCTGGACTGAGAGATTTGAAGGTGTGGATGTGCCCCTGGTCATTCTCGGCGATGCCGCATACCCACTTCTGCCTTGGCTGCTGAAGCCATTTCAAGAGGGCAGAGGTGTAACACCAGCTGAAACTCAGTTCAACTATCGACTCAGTCAGGCACGAATGACTGTTGAGAGGGCCTTCGGACGTCTAAAGGGTAGATGGAGATGTCTCCTCAAAAGATGTGATGCACACATTTCCCTGGTCAGCCACATCATCACAGTATGTTGTGTTCTACACAACTTTTGTGAAATTCACAATGAACAATGGGTAGACAAGGATCCTGAAGATGATGGACAGGCTGGCGAGCCAGAGAACCCCTATCAGGCCAACCATGCTTAGCATTTGTTCTTGTTGTTGCAAAATATTAAGTATATTCACGGATGCTTTGACTCTTAAATCCCGTTAATACCGTCGCTCGTCTGCAAGCTGCAGCCGCCCGCGCCCGTGCTCTGCGGGGTCACAGCTGTTATAAGAAGACATACATTATATTATTATTATATTATTACGTAGTACTTACCCTAAGTTCATCCCATTTCTGCATTGTACTGTATATTGTATTGTAACTCAGTTAAAAAAAAATTCAGTATTGTATATTGTATATGTATATTTAACACTTTTGTTTACACTTGTTTTACATACTTTTGACTTTCTATTTTATATACTTATCTATTTTTATCTAGCACACTCTCAGGAACATAACGGAAAAAAGCATTTCATATAAATGTATTCTGTATTAAGGAAAATGTTTATTTGCTATTGATAGAGCTCTCATTCTCTCCAGTACATGTTAATAGGTAGGAGAAGTCAACCCTCTCACGTCAAGAAGTCATATCAATAGTCTCTATTTAAAGGTGCTATAGATACAAATCTTTATCTAGACTAATCATTAAAAAAACTATAATAATAATAATAACAGATCCACAGAGCTTTTAGAAAGGTGTGGAAAAGTATTGCCCCATACCATACTGTCAGTTGAACTGATCTAAAGTTCCATGACAAATATTCATGAGGGAAACTGAAGCCATTCATTCTCATGTATGTTCTGCTATTTACACTGTTGTGGGTTGTTTTGGTACTATATACCACTTCCGGTTTGGATTATTGTGAGTAAAATAAGATGTGGACATATGTTGTGCATCAAAGGGTTAAGGCTGTTTATTTTTCTGTTTGATATCTCAATGTTTTGTAATAAAAAAAATTATTCTGATGATTGGACAAGAGATAACGATATATTAGTTATATTAGTATTGGCTGAGCGTCCCGCTCTGAGCCTTATGAGATACCCCTTATCTCCTATGATACCTATTGTATCCAACGAAACAACTACATGCACCCCACCTGTATGGGGCCCCGCCCCTATGGTGGCATAGCCCATATAACCGTGACTCTGGTCACCAAACACCCTTCCTCGCCAAATCCCGTCCCAGGAAATGATCCCTCAAGAGGGAACTCAGGGCCGCGCAGAGCGGGACGCTCAGCCAATACTAATATAACTAGGTTATCTACATAACCTATCGTTATATATCGTATTTGCTTTCGCGTCCCGCTCTGAGCCTTATGAGATATGGGGAAGAGCGGACGCGAGACCCGACAAATGTACCCCCTGAGGACCCGTAAGCCCACATCAAGGGGTGCAGGGAGCCCTGTCACCCCATCCTTCCTAATGAAGGGGGGGCGCAGTCAACTCCACCTGAATGCGAACAAGAGGGAACCAGAACCCCTTGAACACACCGTACCGGCGGAACCACGTGTGACTCAACACACTGTGGCCCATACCCATACACTCCTGCTACCCGACCAAGGACGGGAAGCAGGAAAGGCCACAGACCCCAGAACCGCCTGGGAGACAGAACCCCCGGTCATGCCCATGAGGTAAAACCTTACAAAGGGACCCGGGGAGGACCATGAAGCTGCAGCACAGATGTCCTCCACCGAGGCCCCACCCAGGAGAGCGGCAGAAGCAGCCACCCCACGAGTGGAGTGCGCCCTGACGCCCCCAGGGGGATCCTGCCCAGCCAACGTGTAGCAGAGGGTAATGCCCTCGCACAACCAATGGGACAGGCGCTGCTCCGACAGTGCTTTACCAGCACGAGCCCCACCGTAACAGACAAAAGCTGGTCGGTAACCCTGAAGTCCTGAGTACGGCTGAGGTAAATCACCAAGCACGGACTGGACATGACAGGTGAAGGCCCGCATCTAACTCACTAGTGTGAGGAGGAGGACGAAACGCCTGAACCACAATATCCCGGGAGCGGAAGGAACTCCGGATATTCTTAGGCACGAAAGCAGGATTAGGTCGCAGAGTGACACCGCAATCGGTCCGAAAAGACAGGCACTCTGGACGTACCGAGAGAGCACAGAGCTCACCTACGCGTTTAGCGGAAGTGACAGCCAGTAGGAACGCGGTCTTGAAGGACAGCTGTCCCAACGGCGCCTGCTCGAGCGGCTCAAACGGGGCCAAGGACAACCGACCGAGGACCAATTGGAGATCCCAAGTCGGAGCCAAGGAGCGTTGCACCGGCCTAACGCGTCGAGCACCAAGCAGGAACCGCTTCACAAGAGGGTGGCTGAACAAGACATCCCCTCAAACCCCTCATGATAGGAGGATATAGCTGCTGCATATACCCTCAACGTCGAAGCCGACAGTCTATCAAGGAGAGACTGGAGGTAACTAAGGACAGCATCCAGGGGGCAGGAGACTGAGTCCCGGCCCCCCGCCTTACACCACACTTGGAACATACGTCATCTGCCCGCGTAAGCGTGACAGTGGAGGGAGCATGCGCATTCCAGATGGTAACACCATCAGGATCAAGAACCTGCGCCCCTCAACGTACCCGTCCCAACAACTGACCTAACAGATGTATGGGGAAGAATCCCTGGCGGCACGGCATCGGTCCCAGACCCGCCTGGCCATGTCCAGACATAATCCTCACCCGTCAGGATGAGGACCGCCCCGCGACAGTACACCTGCACCCACATTCTCCCTGCCGGGGACGTGGGGAGTCCTCAGGCCGCGCAGATGGAGGACGCCCATAGCCAGCCGCCCGCCGCCTGGTGCAGACAGGGGAAGCGTACTCCTCCCTGTCTGTCGACACACGACACTGACGTCGTATCGTCCGTCCTGATCAACACCATTTGTGGACCAGAAGGACCGCTTTCAACACCAACACATTGAACGTAGCGCAGACCGGGCAGCATGGTTTGCCAGCTGCCCCCTACTGCGTTGGCCCGACGCGTCACCAGCGAGGGAGGCGTCGGTGAAAACACAACGTGAGACAGCGCCGTAACCGTCCTAGGACGGAACCTCCCGAGCGTGTTGACAACACGCTCTGAGATGGATGCCCATAGCCCTCCAACCGTTGACTGGGAAGAGGAGTACTCTACATCCAGTCTACAGCAACCCCAGGCTGGTAGAGACCTGCCTGGTACGAGACCTGACGATCCACCTTGACCGCAAAGGACCAGAACGTCATCAGGGCAGAACACTCCGTAACCCCTGACGACGCAGAGGCCCCAGTGCGGCCTCCACGCACTTGGTGAAGATGCGGGGAGCCAGAGAAAACCGAACGGCAGCCTCTGGTACTCATACGATAACCCTGCAAAGGAAGCGTAGGTAAGCCCTAGGATGGAAGATCGGAGATGCGCATACGCATCCTACAGGTCTATGAAGGAGAACCAGACCCTCACCTGACAGTGTTCAACAGGTAGGAGATGATCCAAAAAAATGCTGAACCTTCCCATGGGACAGGTCCAGCCTGGGTCTTACACACCTCCCTCCCGACTTCTCAGGCAGAGAACACCGGGAGGAGAACGCCACGATGGCTTGCTTCGTCCACAGAGATTGGATCTCGTTGACCAGAGCTGTCACTGCTGGAGACCCTGACAATAGGGTCTGTACCAAACACAAGTCCCCGCCTCAGCGTTCTCTCTATCCACCTCGACATATGGTACTGCCGTAGTCATATGTGACAACACTCCCAACGCACCCGCCGTCACGTGGCGCAGGTCCGCCAGGAACTGTAGATAGTTGGCCCGGTCCCCCCGCTGTGCGTAGCCAACCCTGGAACCGTGCGAGCAGCGCGTTCCGTGTCGGAACATCTGACCCTGACACCACCCACGAGGCAATCGCACCGAAGGGGGAACCCCGACAGAAAGGGCCGGTCTGATACGGGGGGCTTCCGTTGAAAAAAGCCCCCCCACTGAACACCCCTCCAGAACATGCTGAGGAGTTGTTCTGCAGCCGGACATGCAAGGTGTAAGGCCCCCATGGGTTCCTACACACCGTAGCCCTGCAGTGATATTACTACCACCCCAAATCATGTGAGCTGCGACCACTTGCCAAGATTTCAGGAGTGGGAGGCACCGACATGATACCTGGCCTGGCGAAGGCGAGGCCGGGGAAGCCCGCACTGTGTGCCTCAAAAGGTTTCGAGCCCCCCTGCTGACAACACTTAAGTTGACAGACGTAACACCAGGCTCAACCAACACAGTTCAAGGTGTGGGAGCCGCTTGACAGCACAACATTCTCACGGACAGACCCAGGCTCAGCCATCAACTGGGTGTCAGCCCCTGTCCCCATGAGAAGCGAAAGGGGGGCCGCCCGCGCATCAACGAAGGCAGGCGGCCCGCAGCCAAAGGAAACAATCAGAGCCCACTTTTTCCGCTGGTGTTGGGGAAGGGAGTGATCGGAGAGCGGGCTGCTCGCGGCAGGACGGTGACGGCTTGTTTGTTCAAGCCGAACCCATCCTACATGGCCGATCCCTCGGCCGCCAAGGCTGTCGGCCTTGTGGACACCTGTCGAATCAACGCCCAGGATACCTCCGACGGGGGAAAACATGGCCGCCTGTCGAGGGCCTCGTCATCGCCGCTGACGAGGCCGTGCTCTCTCTTCTTCTGGCTGCGCGGTGTGAGGCGGTGTAGGGCCTAGGACAATACCGCCCGCGCTCCAGCAGAAGACCAAAATCCCCTGCGGAGAGGGGAACCCTGAGCGGTTATAGCTTGCGGCTGGGTCAAAGCTAATAACGTCAACAACCTCGCGCGATGTGTCGACGTCGGCTGGCCCTCAAGGCCCCGCCACCAGACACCATTTTTTTTAATAGAAAAAAACAGCAATTCAAACACAGTTCTAATCGTTGCCAATTCCATACCGTGGCGGTACAAGCTTTAACAGCCCACCAGCCACTCGCCAGGCCGACCCACCCATGGCGTCGGCCGGGCGGGGCACTGTTTCAATATGTCAAAAACAAAGGACTGATGCAAACAGCAACCTCCACTGTGGTGTGCACCATGAAAGGGTTAAATGAATAAAAGAACTAAACCACAAAATACTGTAGAATGAGCAAACCCATACACACAACGTTAAGGGGAGGCGGACCAGAGCGAACTAGTCCCGCCTTCATTCAAAATATTCACAACAGCACACCAGCCCTAGCTTAGCCCATTTACCAAAAAAGGTAAACAAAGCCCCCCCCCGCACTACTCCCCCAGTATACCGATTGACCGTCAGTATGAATGGTTGAGAGGAGAGAAAACTGTAGCAAGACAGACCTTCTCATAGCAGAGTGACAGAACGAAACAATAGCCCACTACACAGGGCCGCCTCAGGGGGTGGGGGGCCTCACGTTTAAATTCGCCCAGGGCCTCACATTTCTCCCAGGCGGCCCTGCCCCTATACTACTACAGCCTAGCGTGAGGCGATGTGGGACCCAGATCAACAACGCCTGCGCACAGACACGCAACATGTTTACCATGTCGGCTGGACCCATAGCCCCACTACCCGACGCCACCCAGATGGGGACACCGTTCCCTAGACCCCGCCGGAACACAAGGTAACATACCTGGCTAGGATACCTAGCCACGGCCTACCCTGTTGTCAACCCATTTACCCGAAAAAAAGGTAAATAGGACTCAGCAAAAAAAACCACAACAGCTACCGACTGACCTTCATTGATGAACCGGGCAAGAGGAGGGAGAAGTGACAACATCTCACGGCGGAGACATTAGAACAGCGTAGCAGTTAGCAGTAGCAATAGCATGTGGCATTAGCGATAGCATGTAGCATAGCATTAGATGTTTATTAGCACGCCCAAGACAGCTTGGAAACCGTTCCCTGCAGTGAACGTTCACCAAACCATCCTGCCCCCGGCGCCAACACACAACATGGTTGTGTAACAAAACAAACCAGCATTACCTACACTAATACCCATGCCTGAAGACACAGGGCCTACCTGAGTACAAGCTGGCCCGACAGCCAATCTTGTACAGCTGAACCTCGATCTGCTGTCATTAGACGAGGAACATCAACATAGGCCCGCCGTGTCGCCGAAAACATGCGTCGAAGATGCCAGGGGCCAGCAACCTCCGGTAAGCTTTCAACATTATGACTCTGATCTTTTTCATCCTGCTAGTTAACGTATGGTGCACGCAGCCAGTACTCTGGGACAAAAATAGAGGAAGGGTGTTTGGTGACCAGAGTCACGGTTATATGGGCTATGCCACCATAGGGGCGGGGCCCCATACAGGTGGGGTGCATGTAGTTGTTTCGTTGGATACAATAGGTATCATAGGAGATAAGGGGTATCTCATAAGGCTCAGAGCGGGACGCGAAAGCAAATAGGATATATAACAATTATTTGCATCTTTATTGTAACAAATGTATGAACAGTCAGCAATATATGTCAAATGATTTACAGTAATATCAAAAGCCGTTGTAAATGCTGGTATCGAGAAACAGTGCAACAATTATATAAATTGTAATTAGTAAAATATACATTTGCTGTAGGTTTGTATTTGAGAAGAAAAAAAAACACTTCACCCGAGGTAGTGTATATGTGTGCAATTACCTATTCAGTAAAACATTTAAACATAGTGCAAAATTATATATAAAAAAATATACTGTATGAGGTCTGTAAACAGTTTTTTAATTATGAACAAGACAGAAGAGGTAGCTTAACAGGTAAGTTTTGTACACTTCACTATAGGTAGTGTGTACATGTGTGCAATTAACCAGAGGTAGTGTATATGTGTGCAATTACCTATTCAGTAAAAAACAGTGCAAAATTATATATAAAAAAAAATATATACTGTAAGGTCTGTAAACAGTTTTACAGAAGAGGTAGCTTAACACTTCACTATTATAGGTAGTGTGTACATGTGTGCAATTACAATTAATGTACCTAATCTAATTCGTTTATTTCATGGAGGACCGAAGAAGTTGTGCGTTGCGGAGCCATGGGTGCTGGTGGGTTGTGGGGGTAGTTGATGGGTGCTTGTGGGTTGTGGAGGGGAGCCATGGGTGCTGGTGGGTTGTGGGGGTAGTTGATGGGTGCTTGTGGGTTGTGGAGGGGAGCCATGGGTGCCTGTGGGTTGTGGGGGTAGTTGATGGGTGCCTGTGGGTTGTGGGGGGGAGCCAAGTCAAGTCAAGTCAAGTCAAGAGTTTTAATTGTCACGGCATACAGGTATACAATGAAATGCGGCTGGTCTTGCCCGCGACGATGTGCAATACAGTGGTACAACATATAATAGAATCCAATAAAATACAGTGGTACAACATATTAATAGAATCCAATAAAACAGTGCAATAAACAGGTACATGGTGTGCCATCTCGGTATCTGTACATTAGTATTTACAGAGCATATAGGACATGCTAGGTAGCTTTAGTAGTGCAATACACTGTTCCTGATGCTATACTACTTTAAGTGGCCTTTCCTCTGGCCATAAGTGTGCGTGTGTGCGGCATGAGTGTTAAAGTGGCTGCTAGTGTGTGAGCGTGCTCAGCGTGCGTGTCGTGTATGTGCTTGTGTGTGGATAGTTCAGTTTCTGTGTCTCTCAATGTTCATTGTTCAAGGCTCTGATGGCCTGGGGGAAGAAGCTTAGCCTAAGCCTCTCCGTCCTAGTAGCTGGAGTTCGCAGGCGTCTGCCTGACCTCAGCAGCTGGAACAGGCTGTTATTGGGGTGGTGGGGGTCTTTCATTATCCTGCAGGCTCTGGATTTGCACCTCTTGTTGTATAGAGCCTGCAGGGGAGGTAGCGCAATACCCGTGGTACGCTCGGCTGAGCGCACCACACTCTGTAGGGCCTTCTTGTCCTGTGCCGTGCTGTTCCCATACCAGGCAGTGATGTTTCCGGTCAAGATGCTCTCTACAGCTCCTGAGTAGAAGGACTGGAGTATCTTCCCCGATACTCTGAACTTCCTTAACTGTCTCAGGTGGTAGAGGCGCTGCTTCGCTTTCTTTACTACTGTGTTTATGTGTGTTGACCATGTCAGGTCCTCTGAGATGTGGACCCCCAGGTACTTGAAGCTGCTCACCCTGTCCACGGTAGCCCCGTTAATCGTCAGTGGTGTGTGTGTCTCCTGCTGTCCTCTCCTATAATCCACGATCAGCTCCTTGGTTTTACCAATGTTCAGGAGCAGGCTGTTGTCCTGGCACCAACGTTCCAGTACCTCAACCTCCTCTCGGTAGGCCTTCTCGTCGTTGTCCGAGATCAGCCCCACCACCACCGTGTCGTCGGCGAACTTCACAATGGAGTTGGAGCTGAACTTGGCCGCACAGTCGTGTGTGTAGAGTGAGTACAGCAGGGGGCTTAGAACACAGCCCTGGGGGGACCCGATGCTCAGGGTGATGGTGTTGGAGGTCTGACCCCCCACCCTGACCGCCTGGGGTCTTTCACTCAGAAAGTCCAGTACCCAGGCGCTCAGGGCGGAGCTCAGGCCTAGCTCGATCAGCTTGTCCACCAGTCTGGTGGGGACTATGGTGTTGAACGCTGAGCTGTAGTCAATGAACAACAGTCTCACATAGCCCCCCTTCTGACGGTCAAGGTGGGAGAGAGTGCTGTGCAGTACCTGGGAGACCGCGTCATCAGTGGACCTGTTTGTCCTGTATGCAAATTGCATAGGGTCCATATCACTGGGGAGAGAGGCACAAATGTGGTCCTTGACCAGCCTCTCTTCTCACACTGTGTTCCGACAACGAGAGAGCGCCCCCGCCCCCCCGCGGTTGCCCCCCCCCTCCACAACAGCCGGTGCGCCAGTGACGTCACTAGCCAGAGGGCTAGCGGCGACACTGTCTACACCGAACCGAGCGTAGAAGGAGTTGAGTTTGTCCGCTAGAGAGGCGTCGTCGCTCCCCATTGAGGGGGCGCTGACTTTGTAGTCAGTTATTGTCTTCAGTCCCCTCCACAAGCCTCTTGTGTCGTTTTGTGCCATTTGTGTCTCCAGTTTCTCAGCATATGTCCTCTTAGCAAGTTTAACAGCCTTGCGCAGAGTGTAGACTGAAGCCTTGTACTCTTCCATATTTCCTGACTCTCTGCCCAGGTTATAAGCCGTGGTGCGTGAGTTTAGGGCTGTTCTTATAGTGCTGTCCACCCAAGGTTTCTGGTTTGGGAAAACCCGCGCCTTCTTTGTGAGGACAATGCCGTCTACCACTGTTGCTATGTAACAAACAACGGTATCAGCGTACTCGCTGACGTCACTGGCGCTTCCTTTAAACATGTCCCAGTCTGTATCCGCGAACGCGTCACAGAGATCGGTCTCTGATTCGTCAGACCACTTTTTTGTCTCACGTGACACGACGACGTCACGCGATCTTTGTTTGTATGCTGGAATTAAAAAAATGGAGTCGTGATCGCTCGCGCTTGTAGAGCCCATCAGTGGCGGAGCCGCTACAGCCTTGTAGGCAGCTCTGAACGGGGTGTTCAACTACCCCCACAACCCATGGGTGCCTGTGGGTTGTGGGGGTAGTTGATGGGTGCCTGTGGGTTGTGGGGGGGAGCCATGGGTGCCTGTGGGTTGTGGGGGTCAGACATGGGCCAGGCACGTGGGGGCATCATTTGAGCTGTGGGCATCCACTGTGGTGCCGGCGGGGTCTGTGATTGAGGCAATATAGCTCTTGCAAAAGTCCCCATCATCTGCAAGAAGAGTTGGCTGGTGGCCTGCTGCTGCTCCTGCATGGCCCTAAAACGGTGCTCTTCTGCTTCTTGCTGCATCCTCATGAAATTATCAAATGCAGCACTCTCCTGGTCTTGACGTTTTTGGTCAGCCTCATCCATCTTCCTCCTCTGTTGCATAAAGGCTTCCAAAGTGTCAGTGCCACTACCACCAGCCCCACTACCACCAGCCTTGGCCTTCCTTTTCCTGCATTGGGCACCAGGAATAGCCCACCACGGGGCACTCTTTCCATTGGCATCATGCCTGCTCGTGCTGGGTGTGCTGCTGGCTGTGCTGCTGGGTGTGCTGTCGTCATCATCTTCGTTAAACTCCACTGAGCTTTGATCCCCTGTTAATAAAATAAATTACAGTGTGTTCAAATGACCCCTAGGCATTTCAATAAATGTGTCCTCGTCACTCGGTCGAGCTCCAGCTCTGTCACTCAATGACTTTTCCTAAAAGTACCCGTTTTATCTGGCACGGTTTCTGAAATTTCAAAATGACTTCAGGAAAATATAATTAGAACATTATTCCACATATAATAATAATAATAATAATAATAATAATAATAATAATAATAATAATAATAATAATAATAATAATAATAATAATAATAATAATAATAATAATAATAATAATAATAATAATAATAATAATAATAATAATAATAATAATAATAATAATAATAATAATAATAATAATAATAATCAGCACTAATTGGCTAATTGGCAGGCCTCACCTGCATGCCCGGTGACACAGGAGTGATCAGGCCTCTAGTACATAACACCTCCCCCACCAAACTGGTTGCCCAAGAGGCAACCACTACACAACAACCCATAAACAAAACAAAAAACAACTGTGACCGCTTAGTTGTCAGGGCCACTACCACAACAGCTATAACGGGTACCACAAACACCGGTACTATGATCGTGAGAGGGCGTCTGCTAGCACGTTGTCCCTCCCACGATGTGGCGAATATCCAAGTTATACGCCTGGAGGAACAAACTCCATCGCATCAAACGATGGTTCGAGTTCACCATGCTGCGAAGAAAAACCAAAGGGTTATGGTCTGTATACACAACAAGGGGTAAACTGGAGGATCCAACGTAAACATCAAAATGGTTCAAGGCAAGAACCGGGTCGGCCCCTGTCGAACATGACCACCGATACCGATCTGTCAAAATTATACTGCAAACCAAAATCAACCTGAGAACTGCGCTTAACAGAACAGAACACAGCACAACAAAACCATAGATCACTGATACCACCACCGCACCCATATCCATCCCACCTGGCACTGGCAGTTCAGGATACTGCACACCGTGAACATCCAGAGTAGGCTGTACCGCCTCAGGTACAGCCCCAGTGTACCGGGAACATGGCAGTACGACAGTCACAATAACGTCTGGAACACCATCTAAAATGGCGTCACCCAAAATAACATTGTCCTGATCAAAATCAAAATGGCTGCCACTCAACAGACCAGGTCGCGAAGGCGGCTCCTGCTCCACAGGACACAGGTAACTAGGTTGACCATCACACCTAGTGCATGGCAGAGAATCAGTGTGGACATGTGGATCAATGTCAGAATCATCAACTGACATACTGGGACCATCCCTGCCCACAAGTGAAACATTAGGGACAATAGAGCTACTGTGGGAAGGCTGGCAGCCTAAGTCAAGCTTAGTAGCCTCTCCAACTAGAACGGTGTCACATGAAACAACAGCACCTCTCATAGCATCCTTCCCACACTCATCCTCCAATTTGTTCGTGGCCTCAGCCCCCGTACAGGCTGGGAAGACCTTGAGACACTGCGCTGCCATATCATCTCCTGTCACATGCTTCTCCGGCACGCATGTCAACTCTGGTTTCACCACCGGGCCTAACACACAACCACAATCAAGAGAATCATTATGCAGAGGTACATCCACAGTGTGCTTTCCAAAATCCTCAACAGGTACACATTTTAATTCAACAAAGAATGTGTCACTAAGTGTAATGTCCCAAGTCGAAGTATCAACAACATCACTTTTGTCCTTTGACATTTCTCGTGCCACAGCACACACAGGAAACACTCCTGGATGTTTCTGTGCCAGCTCATTAGAGACCTCAGAAACCACAGGAATGGGAGTTACAACCGGAGTAGCCAACACTTTGTCACCAGCCAAATCATTCCCTAGAATGAAGGACACCCCCTTTATGGGAATGTGAGAACATACCCCCACAACAACATTGCCTGATACTAAGGGAGAATTGAGCGTGATCTCATGCAAAGGTGCATCCACAAATCCACCCCCAAAGCCCCGAACAACGACACCGGAATGCAAAGAAGAGTTTTCTGAAAACGGCAAAACCCCCTCCAGAATGAGGGACTGAAAAGCACCGGTATCTCTCCAAATTGTTATAGCCTGTTTGGACTCTAGTGCATTAGTCAGGGAAACAAATCCATTCATCATAAACCTTGAGGAACCCTCGAGCTCTTTGTCCACACGTTTGATACTTTCCCCATCCCCATCTAACGTTGGCATAGGCGTCCTGCATATGGTTTCTACCAGAGCCACGGTTCTGAAATTTTTCTGCTCAAGCACCGGGCACCCAGCAACGATATGACCAGGTTCTTTACAGTAGAAACAGATAATCCCTTCTGGGAATGCACCAGCAGAACCACCCCGCCTAGGAGGTGAAGTTAACTGACCAGCAGACACAGGTTTTGGGAAACGGCCCCCCTGAACAGGACGCCTATCCCCGGACTCAACACGGTAGTCCTCCAAAAACACGGACTTGTGTGTCAACACAAACTCATCAGCGAAGACAGCGGCGTCGCCTTCGATACCCCACGCTCATTTAGATGTGTGGAAACGGTATCAGGAACACATCTTTTAAATTCCTCTAGGAGAACCAACTGCCTAAGCTGCTCTCTTGACTCTGCCTTCTGAGAAGTGCACCACCTGTCAAACAGGTTCTCCTTCTCCCTTCCAAACTCAACATAAGACTGCCCCTCCGACCTGCGATAACCTCTAAAACGCTGACGATAGGCCTCAGGGACCAACTCATAAGCCCTCAAAATGGAAGCTTTAACCAGCTCATAATCAGCGCTTTGTTCAAGGGACAGAGCAGTGTAGGCCTCTTGTGCCCTACCAACCAAAACACATTGCAGCAGCAGTGTCCAGGCGATATCAGGCCACTTCAATGTGGTTGCCACCCCGTTCAAAAAGGGGAAAATATCTTTCCACGTCTTTCTCAAAAAATGGTGGCACCATCCTAATATTCCTGCCTACATCAAACCCGGAACGTGACTCTGGATGCAGAGCACCCGCCTGCAAGGCAGCATGCTTATATTCAAGCTCCTTCTGTGCACGCTCGTGCTCCAGCAACATTTGTTTCTCCTTAAACACACGCTCCTCACGCTCACGCTCATGCTCACGCTCCTCTTTCCTCTCTCTCTCCTTAAGCTCACGCTCCTCTTTACTCTCTCTCTCCTTAAGCTCACGCTCCTCTCTCCTCTCCTCACGCTATAGCTGCCTTTCCCTAAACTCCAACTCCCTAATCCTCCACTCACCCTCTACCCCAGGTAATAGCAAACGTTTCTCACTGGGAGTAAGCTCGACCTTGTAGTGCACAGCAAGCTCGAGAAGCTGTTCTTTTGAAAACCTCTCCAACATGTCATGTGAAGGGTGATCCACAAAATCCCTAATGGAAGCCATCTTTTCTGCACCAGCGCCACAACCTGTTCACTTTAGAGTCACCAAAAAGCTGCCAAAAGCACCCTAGTACACACACAATCCACCTAAAGAGCCACCAAAGAAACACTAAAGAACCACTGAAGAACGACTAAAGAACCACGACGAACCACTGTAGAACCATACAGAATGCCGAAGCCACTAATAATAACCATAAAGGGACACGGTGGCAATGTGTGCTATGGAGCGCACATTTCTAGGACGCAAAAAAACACAAAAAAAAAAAAAAACACACCCACCCCAAATAGACGTGTCATACACGCAGGGTGTTAGGTGCTACCAGGTATCCTCACCAAACACTCAAACAAACAAAATAAATCCAACAAACAATTCCAAACAGGTGCGCCTTCTAACCTGATATGACTACATATGCTTCTACGTCTAAACTGCAGAAAAAACCGGCCCACCACATGTCTACCCTAAGAAACACTAAATCAAGCCCTACCACACTACCTGTGTTTTCTGGGCGCCCTAATCTACCTACCCTTAAACTAATGCCCTGTAGACCTAACCTTCTTCAACCACAACTGCTACCAGTCAAAGATCATATACCAATCATTTCATTGACCGCCCCAGGAGTACGTGGTGCACAGGACGCTAACCAACAACCACAAAATAATGTCCCTACCTACATGTGGTGCCCACTAAACTATATATTTTAACAGCATAAGTAGTCACATCAAATTACAAACAAATACGGCATACTCACCTGTTTGATGAAATGGCTCAGCCCCCACGTTACACCATATGTAACGAACACCACCCAAACCATAATACCATGACACCCCGTGTAACACAAAAAAAAAACCACCAAACAAATTTCTAGAGGTAAAAGATCCCGGACGAGCGCCCAACTGTTACGACCCTGGCTCAAGGGACGCAACCTATGTGCAAAACCGACACCAAAACCCGTGCTCTAACTCAAACTGCTACTATAGCAAGGAACTATTAATGTAACTATAAACTAATGTACTAAGGTAACCCAACGGACAAGGACTGGAAGAACCTGACAGCTCTTTCTCTAAGCACAGAACCTGCATGTGTGTTACTAGGTCTGCCTTTAAAGCTCCCCAGCAGGTAACCAATCAGCACTAATTGGCTAATTGGCAGGCCTCACCTGCATGCCCGGTGACACAGGAGTGATCAGGCCTCTAGTACATAACACTTATGTTATTTTAACAAATAATTTTAGTTTATCAGAACCCCATATTACTCCATCAATCAATGATCAAACCATTCAAGTAAATAACAAAGAAGAATATCATCAAATACAAGCTATGACATTAAGTTTGTTCAAAACCTTTTTGTCACAGTCAAGAGGGGCAGAACTAACAACTGTGAGCTGCAAAGAACACGTGGGACAGATGTAGCAGATGTTACAAAAACAAATGGCTGCACACAACCTTGCAGAGGCCATACATCCAACTAATGGAAGATAGTTTAATTAACTTTAATTAACAGATTGCAGAATGGGTACAGTACAGTACAGCTCAATACACACAATTGTTAAGGGGATGCAGACCAGAGAAAGACTTTCGACTTGTTTACATCAGGGTCCCCCATTTTCAATTCGTAATGAAATTGCTATTATGTGTCTGCATGAACACACAACTGTAACTGTACTCAAAAATAACAAAATAAGGGTTGTCTCAGTTCACAACTATATTGGTCAAGTTTTGGGTGGGACTTGTTTGCGTCCCTACAGCTTCTTATTCAATTGAGCGAGATGCTCGGTTATGTCACACAGCCACTTTGCATCTGACAGTTCAGACAATATTTCTTCAACCCTT
This sequence comes from Notolepis coatsorum, assembly GCF_963971535.1. Classification (NCBI taxonomy): domain Eukaryota; kingdom Metazoa; phylum Chordata; class Actinopteri; order Aulopiformes; family Paralepididae; genus Notolepis; species Notolepis coatsorum. Next base: position 42,530,736 of record NC_140179.1, read on the forward strand.
TGTTACCTATTCCGCCTGGATCTTTTTTGTATTTTGGGCTGTAAAATTGTCAAAGAATGTCTGAGGAGTAAGTGCTTTTGGCTTTTTTCCTTTGTTACCTCAGATGTTCAACATACATGTATGTGTAAGAATGTGTAATAACTAAGGCTGTCAAAGTTAAAGCTTTATTAACGCATTAACCCACAATTATTTTAACACTGCTATTTTTTAACCCAATATTAATGTAAAAAAAATATTTTTTTTTTTTATTTTTATTTTTTACCTGAGCTCTTGGGGGGCCACATCAAATGACGTGGCGGGCCGGATTTGGCCCGCGGGCCGTGAGTTTGACACCTATGATCTAAAGTGTTTGAAGCTTTGGCGTGTGTGTGTGTGTGTGTGTGTGTGTGTGTGTGTGTGTGTGTGTGTGTGTGTGTGTGTGTGTGTGTGTGTGTGTGTGTGTGTGTGTGTGTGTGTGTGTGTGTGTGTGTGTGTGTGTGTGTGTGTGTGTGTGTGTGTGTGTGTGTGTGTGTGTGTGTGTGTGTGTGTGTGTGTGTGTGTGTGTGTGTGTGTGACTGCGAGCCCACTGGACTAGAAGTTTGCCTGGGTTATTGTTTCCATTAGGTGCAGGGCTAAAGAGCTCTGGTGTGAAGTGAAGAGAGAAACCCTGTACTAGACACACAGAAATACAGATCACAAAAAAAAACTCGTACCACTTCTGTCTAACTCCAGATCAGCGGAGGCGACACTATTTTCAGTCTGTGCTGGTGATGATGCCGTCTGGGTCTCATCTTCGAAAGACTCGACAATATGTTTCGGGCTGGATGTTGGTCTTGTGCCAAGTATAGCGTCCAGGTCATCATACCAAGGGAACTTGTCTTTCTCGTCCCCCGAACTCCCACTTTTTCGCAGCAAGTCACGGACTTTATTGTATTGCTGGCGCAGTTTTTAAATTTTGACGTGGCACTGATCCATTGTTCTAGTAAACCCCATCACCGCCATCCTCTCTGTAAACATCTTGTACACCTCGTTGTTTTTGTGGGTGCCCACAAGCAGTTGTTTTATTTGGTCTTCTGACCATATGCTGATGAGGGCTTTCACCTCATCATTCGCCCAAGTCTGTCCACGAGACATGTTTATAAAATTAATAGTGTGCTTGTTTTGCAGTGAATGCGCGCGCCGCGGTGTTTTTGTCTTCCTTCTTCTACCCAAGATGCATAGTTTATCAGGTGACTTTCCTACGTTTGGTCCGTGTTTGGTCCGATGAAGTGAACCGAGACCTACGCTTTCAGATGGACCAGAGTTTGCGTGTTTGGTCCACGGACCGAGTTCGACGCGCATTCACACAAACCTGAAAAACCGGACTATCGAATTCTGGTCCGATAGTCCGGACCAAACAGCCCCTGTGCGAAAGCGACCTAAGGGTGGCAGGACATGGATGTCACGGAGCAGGTGGAATCTGGTTCCCTCGCCGTCAAATTACATCTTGGCCACAACCACACCAGGTTCCTTGGAATCAAAGATGCAATAATAAATTGAACAATACAATAATAATAATAATAATAATAATAATAATAATAATAATAATAATAATAATAATAATAATAATAATAATAATAATAATAATAATAATAATAATAATAATAATAATAATAATAATAATAATAATAATAATAATAATAATAATAATAATAATAATAATAATAATAATAATAATAATAATAATAATAATAATAATAATAATAATAATAATTAATTTCTTTTATATAGCGTTTTTCAATGACCCAAAGTCGAATAGTTAGTATAGGGCAATTTACTCGAGCCTACTATTTCTAACACTGGGAATACATTCTCTGAGATCCATAGATGTGCCTAGATACCAAGAACATGCAAATAAAACTGTAGAAGTGGAGCAATCTTCCATTTACATAGGTATGTATTTTAGATGAATTTTCTGAAAATATGGCTAGCGCTTAAGAGGTTAAAGGAGAGGGGAGAAACTGCCCAATTAATGTTCCATTAATGCTTCAAATCTGTCTTGCATTGCTGGTAGGGTTAGCTTGCCTAGTGCAGCTTTCAATACACAGTAGCAGGAGTTGGTTGGGCTTGACGTGCCGAGACAGCTTGTACACAACCCTCAGCCTGTCTGGACTCACATGGTATGAGGCTGCAATCCATCACCTGGAAGACAAATAGGCGTGGGAAGATGACTAACGAGCCAACTCCAAAACCCTCCCCCAGAGATGGGGGTTGGGCTTGGGGCCAGCGACCCCATCCCGTAAAAAAAAACATATAGCTACAAAAACATCGACGAAACTTAAAAAATCCTTACGTCTTGTGAAGGAAGCCTCTTTAGCGCCCCAAGCTAAAGAGACTATGACGGCGTGCATGGAAAACCGCAAGGAGACTGTACGCTCGAAGCTTCTGACCTCAAGGCGTCCCACCACCATAGTGACATGGAACGTGAGGACCATGTATGCTGGAGGAAAGGCAGCAGTGATTGCGGAGGAGATGAAGAGGTACGGGATATCTCTCCTTGGTTTGGGGGAAACCAGGTGGCTCCAGTCAGGGCAGGTCAAGCTGGCGAGTGGAGAGACCATACTCTACTCAGGACATCCAGATGACTCTGCACCACACACAGAGGGAGTAGCGTTCATGCTGTCCAAATAAGCACAGAGGGCCCTTATCAGCTGGGAACCCATCAACTCACGGATCATCACACCAAATTCCAAACCACACACAAGAAAATAAACCTCCAAGTGGTACAATGCTATGCACCAACCAATGACACTGATGATGAAACCAACTATCAATTCTACAACCATCTATACACCATTCTCCAGGCCAGGAAAGGAAAGGACATCATGATCTTGATGGGAGACATGAACGCTAAGATAGGGGGAAATAACAACAGCTTTGAACCAGTAATGGGTAGAGAGGACTAGGCACCATGAATGCAAATGGAGAGAAGTTCGCAGCAGCCTGTGCAGACAACAACTTGGTCATCAGTGGGTCAGTATTCCAACACATGAACATCCATAAAGCCACCTGGTTGTCTCCTGACCACACCACAGAAAACCAGATTGACCACATCTGCATAAGCCAAAAGTTTAGGCACTCTTTGCTGGATGTCAGAGTCAGAAGAGGAGCAGACGCAGGATCTGACCACCCCTCCTTACAGCAAAGATCCAGCTGAAGTTAAAATGCATGAAGCACAGGGAAGGAAGGGTCAAATTCAACATACAGCTTTTTCAGGATATAGGTACATCAGAACTCTACAAAGTGGCACTACACAACCGGTATCAAGCGTTAGAAATAGAAACTGTAATGAAGTGGATGAGATATGGAAGGGTCTGAAAACCATGTGGAAAGACGCATGTGAGAAAGTGGTAGGGAGAAGGAAGACAGCCAACAAACCCTGGCTATCCGGGGATTCAGACAAAAGTGATCGAGAGGAGGAAGAAAAAAGAGGCAGTAAATAGAAGTAAAACCAGAGCCACCAAGGCGGTAGCACAGAAATAATATGCAGCAGCAAACAAGGAAGTGAAAAGAAGTGTAAGGAGAGACAAGAAGAAATACATTGAAGATTTAGCACAACAGGCAGAGGAAGCAGCGGGAAAGAACAACCTGAAGGACCTATACCTAACTACCAAAAAGCTCACAGGCAAATTCAGACACACACAGGCACACATCAAAAACCCACAGGGCGTACTCCTCACAACCAAGGAAGAACAGTTGAACAGATGGACTGAACACTTCAGAGATCTGCTCAACATGCAGTCTCCTCAACTGGAAGCAGATATCCCACCAGCCCCAAATCTGTTGGAGATAAACTGCAACCCCCCCACCAAGACAGAAATCAGAAAAGCCATTAAGGCCTTAAGAGGAGGGAAAGCAGAGGGACCAGACGGGATCCCAGCAGAAGCTCTTAATGCTGACATTGAAACCTCCACCAGCATGCTCCACCACCTCATGCAAACCATCTGGGAGAAAAAAAATTTCCCATCTGACTGGAAAGATGGCCACATTGTGAAAATCCCCAAGAAAGGAGACCTCAGGGAATGTAAAAATTACAGAGGAATAATGCTCCTTTCAACACCGGGGAAGGTGCTCAACCACATCCTGCTGGAAAGGCTCCAGAAGTGGGTCGATGAGAAACTGAGGGAAAACCAGGCTGGCTTCAGGAACAACCGATCCTGTGGAGACCAAATCGCCACCCTTAGGATTATCATTGAACAGTCTATTGAATGGAACTCTTCTGTCTATGTGAATTTCATAGATTTTGAAAAAGCCTTTGACAGCGTGGATAGGGAAATGCTGTGGAAACTGATGGCCCACTATGGGATCCCAGCAAAGATCATCAACATTGTAAGGAACACCTACCAAGGGATGAGATGTCAAGTCCTCCATGAAGGAAGTATATCGGAAGCTTTCGAGGTCCTGACTGGTGTGCGGCAGGGGTGCCTGCTCTCACCCTTTTTTTCCCTCCTCTGCATAGACTGGGTGATGAAAGAAACAACCAGCAACAGAAAAACCGGCATACAATGGAGCTTGACAGAGCAGCTGGAAGATCTGGATTTCGCTGATGACCTGGCACTACTGGCTCACACACATCAACAGATGCAGGAAAAATCGGGAAAACTGGAAGAAACTGCTGCTCTGCTCGGGCTCAAAATAAACTCAATCAAAACCAAAGTAATGTGTATCAACAGCAAGAACAACACACCCATAACCATGGAACAAAACCCATTAGAGGATGTAAACAGCTTCACTTACCTTGGAACCATAATTTCTGTGGAAGGGGGTACAGAAGACGATGTCCAAGCCAGGATTGGAAAGGCAAGGACATCATTCAACATGCTAAACATTATCTGGAAGGCAAAAAACCTGTCACTCTAGACCAAGCTACAGATCTTCAACTCAAACGTAAAGACCACTCTACTATATGGCTCAGAATCCTGGAAAACCACCACAACTATACTCAACAAGCTACAGACCTTCACCAACCGGTGCCTCAGACGCCTCCTGGGAATATACTGGCCCAACACCATCTCTAATGCCAACCTGTGGGAACTCACCAAACAGGACACAATAGAAATTCAAATCCGGAGGAGGAAGTGGAAGTGGATAGGTCACACACTCAGAAGAAAGAAATCAATCACAAAGCGGGCACTGACATGGAACCCACAGGGCAGGAGGAAGAGAGGCAGACCGAAAACCACCTGGAGAAGAACCACAGAACAGGAGATGAAGAAAGAAGGGCTGTCCTGGCAAGATCTGGAGCGGAGGGCACAAGACCAAAGAGGATGGAGGAGCTTCTTCGATGGCCTATGTTCCTTTAAGAATTTAAAGGCCTAAGTAAGTAAGTAATGCTTCAAATATTTGCATGACAATGTAAATGTCTCGGAGTGCAAGCCACATTTGCACTGCGTATTCAATGGGCTCGGGCTGAATCAGAATTAATATATTCATATGTAAAATGTTAAGCATTTTATGAGAAAACAAAATTTGTTAGATTGGACATTTGATTATGTATTGTCATCATGCAGCACAAGCACAATACAACGGAAATAAGTTTGGCATCTAACCTACTGAAGTGATATTTAGTTATTGAGATACATTTAAAACTGTATCTAATCATTTGAACCCCATTGAGACTACGTATGTATTATTATAATTATAAGAGAATAAGCATTTATTTACCAAACTCAAAAATGCAATGGATATGCCGTATTGTGAGTGTCTGCCCAGAGGGGCGCTCCTCTGTTAATAAAGTATCGATTTATATGGAATTCGTTAAACTTATCCTTTGTCTGTTGTCATTATTATTATTATTTATTTATTCCAGATGAACGTTCAGACATGTTCAGCATGTCGCAATACATTAACCTGGTGCAACCCGAGCGCTCCTACTGGTTGATATTGTTAATACGGCATACACCGGAAACCACCCGGTAGTGCAGACCGTCCTAAGGGCTACATCTGTATATATATTAGGGCTGTCCCCGACTAAGGATTTGGATAGTCGACTATGATTGGCCGAAATTATCCGATAGTCGACTATTAGTCGACTATAAAAAATTTAAAAAAAAAGTATAATATATATATATTAATATATATTTTATCATTCCATTTGGGCTGTGGGGGGTGCTTAATGTCTGAAGGAGTCAACGGAAGGCTTCGTATCCTCTGCAAAAGCATGCAATTGGTCCACTGGTGGATACATGTTGATATTTGTCTAGTCTACTGTGTTCATTAGATGGGTGAAATCCTCTTTCAGTGCCTCTGTGCCTGTTTTCTTAGGCAGTTAGCCTCTGGTATGCGTGCCATTAGCGTTAGCCACGCTTCTAGGCCTCTTTTCTTTTGGAAAGAATGATTGGCAGTCGACTACGGCTCCTTTCGAACGATTAGTCGACTATTCGACTAATAGGGGTCAGCCCTTTTTTTTTTACAGAATCTGGCTATGGGGCGACAATAACGTGGTCAAGAGGCATGGTTTCTATCTTTAGCCTTTAAGCGGCGTGGTTTATTCATTCACATGGTATGAGCAGCAGCACATGAGTTCTCCTCTCACTGAGAGTCTGGTGGAGAAAGAGGTAGAGGGGGAGGAGACATCTCTATTTATACTCGCCACCTGGTGGTATCTTGAGTGGCTCCGCCTAGAGTGCCCTCTAGTGGAAACAGTTATATATGCAGTTAGACAGTTACTAACAATCCTACATAGAACCTCTAACTTCAACACTCCCACTTAGGGTTGTATTAGCATACTGGATAACTTCTCGGAAAAACATTTTACAAAGGAAATAATACAATCCAAAACATCAAAATAGTATAGCAGTCAATATTTACAAGTTAAACATGACCTCTGCAAATCTCTTCAATTTCAATTTGGAACAGGTTTCCTCATTTTCATATATACATAGGTGTCCATCACTTATGAGTAGTTGTTCTATATAAACACATTCCTGCATTGTCATAGCTAGAAACATACACTCGGCTTCACAGGTTGATAGTATCACTGTGGGCTTTAAGTCCTAAACCCTTGCTGCCCTTTCTGAAACACAGCTGTTCGTCTGCTGCACCTTTGGGATAACGAAAAACATGTTTTTGACGTAGTTCAATGCTTCTCTGTAGGGTCAGCAAAATACTGTGATTTTTTTTTACTCTCTACAAAACATAGGTCAGGGCGAGTACAGGTTGTCTAACAAATGAGGCTACCACAGCTTCTCTATACATCTCTTACATCAGTCAAAACATCTCAGGATCTTTTCCACATTATTAAATCATTTAGAACATGGTAAATCATCCACTTCTGTATTTAAACATGGAATTAAACATAGGATCCATTTCGGTATTTAAACATGGATTCTACTCAGGTATTTAAATCCGGATTCTACTCCTCCCGTATTTAAACCTGGAGTATCCTCCTCCTGCATTTAAGCAGTGTAGCCACCCTCCTTCAGTATTTAACACGTCTGCCCCCTTAGCGACTATTTTGTGTTTTTTGCCTATATTTCTTTGTGTTTCTGTGTACAACGATGGCTGTGTTGATTATTATGTCATGAAATTGTGTCCGTTTGCTTATTTTCCATATATTCACAGAATTTGAAAAGATTAGATTTTGAAACCCTCTAACACAAAAGTTAACAATATTAGCTTTCAAATCGTCCATAGTGGTTTATTTCTTGCCATTAGGGTTAGGGTTAGGGTTAACCAGACAGAAAGATTAGGAGAAGGTAAAATCTCATCCCTGTGCCCGTGCCCACCCCAACACTTGCTCAACAGTCCCCTAACCTAACCCTAACCCCAACCCTAACCCTAACCCTAACCCTAACCCTAACCCTAACCCCAACCCTAACCCTAACCCTAACCCCAACCCTAACCCTAACCCTAACCCTACAAACGGAAATATTTGGAATCTTTGATAGATATGTTGAGTTAGGTTCATAGTGGTATTCATAAAACAAGAATTGGAACGAAATATTACAAATTAAGTTTTTTATGACCTTGAACATGATGCAATCTTTTCATGCACTAAGGCAGGGGTGGGCAATTATTTTTCCCAGGGGGCCGAATGAGCAACTGAAAATATGTTGGGGGGCCGGGCCAAAATTCCAAACTCAATTATGCATAATATACATTTTATTTCTATATAAAAAGCAGTACATGTCATTGTTTTGACCCCTGGTAAGAGTGTATGTTATTATTTGGCAATTAAAAGGTGAGGTTAGCTTTCAAAAATATCATTTATTCAAATAGAATTTATTTCCAAAATGATAAACAAAATGTGAAACATTAATAACAAAGGGCATTTTGAGTTTCATATACTATTTAAACAAGGATTTTCTTAGCTTTCTAAAGACATCACATCATCTTATAGCAAAAATAAACAAGACATGTCACTGAACTGTGTAAAGAAAAGTGTTCCAGTTTTGTAGCCTTTTTTACTTTACATGCCTATATTAAACATTTAATGTTTTCAGAACTGTGCAAGAAAAAGAAAAAAAAATATCAAGTGTCCCATTTCACTTGTTATATTTCCACATTTTAGTGTTCTTCAGTTCTTTTTTTTTCATTCAGTGTGAGAAATCCAGTCTCTGTTGAGCTTTAACAAGTCCATCAAAGTCAGGTTGCATGTCTGAGGTGGAGATGCGAAGCACAGCTGCCAGATGTTCATCAGTGAGAGAGGATCTGTACCTGGACTTGGTAAACGTCATGATTGAGAATGTCTGTTCACATATGTAGGTGGATCCAAAGAGAACCAACATCTTCTGAGCATGTCTCCTAAGCATATATTGTGCGTGTGAACGTTGACATGAAAAAAGTAAAAAAAAAAAAAATGTTATTTATTTTATTTTTTTTATTTTTTTATTATCATGTAATCTTTCGCGGGCCGGTCAGAATCATCCCGCGGGCCGTACAATGCCCAGGTCTGCACTAAGGTGACAACTCTGCAAAATCGTTAGGGGGGCATAAGAGTTAAACATGGAGTACCCTCCTTCAGCATTTAAGCAATTGGCTACAAACCATACGTTGTATTTGTTGTGGCCTTCAATACCCTCCTGGATTGAATGCACCCATTTCCCTCCCACTGTCTGTCTGCCCTCTGGTAACTTGGTTGAATACACCCATTTCCCTCCAACTGGCTGTCTGCCCTCTGGTAACTTGGTTAGAGTAAAGGTGTGGTTGTCCTCTAGGGACCTCATCTCCTCATCCCTTGCTCTCTCCCATTTACTTTATTCGGGGGACACTATGGCCTCCTTAAAGGTCGGGGGTACCCCACTGACTACCCTGTAGCAGTAATCAACGGTGGTGAGTGTACTGTCATCCTCGTCACTCCCTTTCCGGGCATAGTCTGTCAGATACGTTGGGGGTTTGTGTTCCCTTGAGGGATACCTCCCACTGCTTGGGGCACTTGACGTCACCCTCAGGTGCTCCTCATCATCGCCCTCTGGGGGTGGCTGACTGTCTGCCTGCACGACCGTGCTAAGTACACTGGGCTGATGTGTCTCTGTTTCTACACACCTTACTGTGGAGTCCAGCTCTGGCTCCTCTGTCTGTGTCTCGCTCTCACATGTTGTCTTTGTGACAAACTTGACTAGCATGTGTTTCTGCACTCTCCCTTTACCAGGATGATGAACTAGGAAAGTGGGGCTTCCCTTGTCGTGCCCTACAAAGAGTCCTTTTACACATCTGGACTCAGGCTTTCCCCTGTCCTGCAGGTACGCATAACACACTGATCCAAATCGGTGCATTCTAGCTAGATTACATTTATTTCCTGTCAGTGCTGTATACGGGGTGGTGCCTGTGTGCTTATTAAAGCACCTGTTTCTGGTGTAAGCGGCTTCTTGCACCGCATAATGCCATAGGCTCTTAGGTAAGTTACTGTCTACTAGCTTACACCTAGCCATTTCGAAAAGGGTGCGCCATTTCCTCTCTGCCACTCCGTTCTGGTGTGGGGGATATGGACATGACGTCTTGTGTCTTATCTTGTACCTTCTCAACAGTGATTGGAACTCTCTGTTTGTGAACTCGGTTTCGTTGTCGGACCTCAAGCATCCTACGTTACCATAAGGGTCTACGTCTGCCAGGAATTTCTCCGTGGCCTGGAGTGTGTCACTCTTTGCTTTGAGAAAGTAAACAAACACTGCTCCTGTGCACACATCTGTAAAATACTGTACATATCTAAAGCCTCCTATGGACTCGTTGCTTACTGGACCGGCTAGATCCGTGTTAACTAGTGCAAGTGGTACCTTTACTTTTTCTGTGGGATTTCTGTTTCTCGATTGAGTAAACTTCCCCGTTTTGCACACTACACATTTTTTGTCAGGTCTACGCTTTTCACCTTCAATGTGCATGCCTTCTGTCACTGCTTGCAGTTTCAGTAAATCCTTGTAATTACAATGACCCATAATCTCGTGCCATGTCTGAATATTGTGACTGGCTGTCACGCTACACATATCATTATTATCATTACACTTGTCGTTGTCATTACACTCTGTTTGCAGATAATACATTCTCTGGTACATCTTTATGTCAAACCGTGTACCGTCAGGCTCTACAAGAAAATGTTTACCTTTATCGAAGAATACCTTGGCACCGCTTGCAGTAGCAGCTATTACAGAGAATAGTCATTGTGGGAACGATGGTACGTAGAGAGCGTTCTTTAACGTCACTGTACGCCGGCGCCCCCCACTGTCCGTGAGGCATACCTGTGCGTCTCCTCTCTCTTGCGCCAACCCGTAGGTGCACTTCCCGTCTGCCAGCTCCATGCTGTGCCTCTCCGGGTGGAAAGTGTTGTCAAAGTTCTTGAACCGACTCCTGTCGTTGATGACATGGGATGACGCACCTGTGTCCACGATCAGTCCCTTCCTCTGGGCCCGCTGCAGCTGTGCCGGCCTGGCGATGCACGCTGTCCGCGCCCCGAAAGCGAAGTCTTCTTGTCCCGTTATTCACCGGGTGTCGTCTCGATCCGTCTCACGTCGACCGTCGCCGCCATCGTGTCCGCTGCCGCCATCTTGTCCACAGCCGCCATCTTGTCCGAAGCCACCGTCTAGTCCATGGCCATCGTCTCGTCCATGGCCGTCATCTTGTCCATGCGCGTATCGCGCGCTCTGGTCATGTTTCTGTGTGCCCTGTGGATTTGCAGAAGCTACACCAGACAGTCTTTGTGCAGTCGCCTCTCCGATGGCCTTTCTCTCCGCATCGCCAACACGCCAGTTCCGCCGTGGTCCTGGTCCTCACCCTTGGCGTCGCTCTGGCCTTCAGCACCCTCTCTCCCGCCTCCGCGGCGGCTGGGTGGGTATCTTCTGAGGCCTCGAAGTTTCTTAACTTGGCCTTGAACTGTCCCAGCGTCATGTCCGCTGAACCGTGTGTTACCAGGAGTGTGAACGGTTTGTACAGCTCCGGTAGTCCCCTCATCACCATTGCCATCATTAGCCCATCGCTTGGTGCTTCTCCTGCACTCTTCAATGCCGTCATGGACTGCTCAGCTCTGATGACGTATTCGGTCACCGTCTCGGTGTGCCCCTTCCTCAGTCCCGTTAGTGTTATGTAGAGGGCCACGACTCGGGGTCTTCCTCGCCCGATGTAATGCTCTCTCAACACCTCTAGGCTTTCTCTGCCTTTGTCTTTAGTGTCGCGGAATATCAGCCCCAAGCTGGTGTCGTCGAGCAGAGGCGCTAACTCACAGTACGCGTCTGCGTTACACTGGTCGCCCAGGGCTTGCTCTTCCACCGTCAGTGGTCCCGTGGGGGCTGTCAAAATCGTCGGCTTCAGTCCTGCACCGTGCATGCAGCATAACATGCGCTCTTCCCAGAGCTCGTAGTCCTCTGCTTTTCCATTGAATGAGGGCCATTTGCTCCTTCCCTTGGTCGCCATCCTCTTGGTTGATGGTAGGCGTAGCTTTAGCTCTTGTTGGCCTAGCGTCTAGCCACGCGGTGCTCCCGGCGCTAACCTAGCCTATACTTCGTGAGACAGGGAGCCAGTGAACTTCACCTGAACCAGAGAGGTCGCCATTTCGCAGCAGCAACAGATTCCCAGCACTTTTGCAAACATTTGCTTGTTTCTATCGCATAAAACCATTTTGAGAGAAATTAAACATCTTACTATCAGACTGGATTTGTTAGTGGATGAAACTGGTAACTTGGTTAGAGTAAAGGTGTGGTTGTCCTCTAGGGACCTCATCTCCTCATCCCTTGCTCTCTCCCATTTACTTTATTCGGGGGACACTATGGCCTCCTTAAAGGTCGGGGGTACCCCACTGACTACCCTGTAGCAGTAATCAACGGTGGTGAGTGTACTGTCATCCTCGTCACTCCCTTTCCGGGCATAGTCTGTCAGATACGTTGGGGGTTTGTGTTCCCTTGAGGGATACCTCCCACTGCTTGGGGCACTTGACGTCACCCTCAGGTGCTCCTCATCATCGCCCTCTGGGGGTGGCTGACTGTCTGCCTGCACGACCGTGCTAAGTACACTGGGCTGATGTGTCTCTGTTTCTACACACCTTACTGTGGAGTCCAGCTCTGGCTCCTCTGTCTGTGTCTCGCTCTCACATGTTGTCTTTGTGACAAACTTGACTAGCATGTGTTTCTGCACTCTCCCTTTACCAGGATGATGAACTAGGAAAGTGGGGCTTCCCTTGTCGTGCCCTACAAAGAGTCCTTTTACACATCTGGACTCAGGCTTTCCCCTGTCCTGCAGGTACGCATAACACACTGATCCAAATCGGTGCATTCTAGCTAGATTACATTTATTTCCTGTCAGTGCTGTATACGGGGTGGTGCCTGTGTGCTTATTAAAGCACCTGTTTCTGGTGTAAGCGGCTTCTTGCACCGCATAATGCCATAGGCTCTTAGGTAAGTTACTGTCTACTAGCTTACACCTAGCCATTTCGAAAAGGGTGCGCCATTTCCTCTCTGCCACTCCGTTCTGGTGTGGGGGATATGGACATGACGTCTTGTGTCTTATCTTGTACCTTCTCAACAGTGATTGGAACTCTCTGTTTGTGAACTCGGTTTCGTTGTCGGACCTCAAGCATCCTACGTTACCATAAGGGTCTACGTCTGCCAGGAATTTCTCCGTGGCCTGGAGTGTGTCACTCTTTGCTTTGAGAAAGTAAACAAACACTGCTCCTGTGCACACATCTGTAAAATACTGTACATATCTAAAGCCTCCTATGGACTCGTTGCTTACTGGACCGGCTAGATCCGTGTTAACTAGTGCAAGTGGTACCTTTACTTTTTCTGTGGGATTTCTGTTTCTCGATTGAGTAAACTTCCCCGTTTTGCACACTACAAATTTTTTGTCAGGTCTACGCTTTTCACCTTCAATGTGCATGCCTTCTGTCACTGCTTGCAGTTTCAGTAAATCCTTGTAATTACAATGACCCATAATCTCGTGCCATGTCTGAATATTGTGACTGGCTGTCACGCTACACATATCATTATTATCATTACACTTGTCGTTGTCATTACACTCTGTTTGCAGATAATACATTCTCTGGTACATCTTTATGTCAAACCGTGTACCGTCAGGCTCTACAAGAAAATGTTTACCTTTATCGAAGAATACCTTGGCACCGCTTGCAGTAGCAGCTATTACAGAGAATAGTCATTGTGGGAACGATGGTAAGTAGAGAGCGTTCTTTAACGTCACTGTACGCCGGCGCCCCCCACTGTCCGTGAGGCATACCTGTGCGTCTCCTCTCTCTTGCGCCAACCCCGTAGGTGCACTTCCCGTCTGCCAGCTCCATGCTGTGCCTCTCCGGGTGGAAAGTGTTGTCAAAGTTCTTGAACCGACTCCTGTCGTTGATGACATGGGATGACGCACCTGTGTCCACGATCAGTCCCTTCCTCTGGGCCCGCTGCAGCTGTGCCGGCCTGGCGATGCACGCTGTCCGCGCCCCGAAAGCGAAGTCTTCTTGTCCCGTTATTCACCGGGTGTCGTCTCGATCCGTCTCACGTCGACCGTCGCCGCCATCGTGTCCGCTGCCGCCATCTTGTCCACAGCCGCCATCTTGTCCGAAGCCACCGTCTAGTCCATGGCCGTCGTCTCGTCCATGGCCGTCATCTTGTCCATGCGCGTATCGCGCGCTCTGGTCATGTTTCTGTGTGCCCTGTGGATTTGCAGAAGCTACACCAGACAGTCTTTGTGCAGTCGCCTCTCCGATGGCCTTTCTCTCCGCATCGCCAACACGCCAGTTCCGCCGTGGTCCTGGTCCTCACCCTTGGCGTCGCTCTGGCCTTCAGCACCCTCTCTCCCGCCTCCGCGGCGGCTGGGTGGGTATCTTCTGAGGCCTCGAAGTTTCTTAACTTGGCCTTGAACTGTCCCAGCGTCATGTCCGCTGAACCGTGTGTTACCAGGAGTGTGAACGGTTTGTACAGCTCCGGTAGTCCCCTCATCACCATTGCCATCATTAGCCCATCGCTTGGTGCTTCTCCTGCACTCTTCAATGCCGTCATGGACTGCTCAGCTCTGATGACGTATTCGGTCACCGTCTCGGTGTGCCCCTTCCTCAGTCCCGTTAGTGTTATGTAGAGGGCCACGACTCGGGGTCTTCCTCGCCCGATGTAATGCTCTCTCAACACCTCTAGGCTTTCTCTGCCTTTGTCTTTAGTGTCGCGGAATATCAGCCCCAAGCTGGTGTCGTCGAGCAGAGGCGCTAACTCACAGTACGCGTCTGCGTTACACTGGTCGCCCAGGGCTTGCTCTTCCACCGTCAGTGGTCCCGTGGGGGCTGTCAAAATCGTCGGCTTCAGTCCTGCACCGTGCATGCAGCATAACATGCGCTCTTCCCAGAGCTCGTAGTCCTCTGCTTTTCCATTGAATGAGGGCCATTTGCTCCTTCCCTTGGTCGCCATCCTCTTGGTTGATGGTAGGCGTAGCTTTAGCTCTTGTTGGCCTAGCGTCTAGCCACGCGGTGCTCCCGGCGCTAACCTAGCCTATACTTCGTGAGACAGGGAGCCAGTGAACTTCACCTGAACCAGAGAGGTCGCCATTTCGCAGCAGCAACAGATTCCCAGCACTTTTGCAAACATTTGCTTGTTTCTATCGCATAAAACCATTTTGAGAGAAATTAAACATCTTACTATCAGACTGGATTTGTTAGTGGATGAAACTATCGACGATTTGGAAGCGTTTATTGACGTGTTTTATGATAATATGTCGGCCAAAAAGGCAGCTGGGCGGGAAAGAAAACGCAGCAGGACTCAGCTGGGCTCTAGCGATACGGAGTTTTCACTTCTTGCAGAACTAAAAGTAATGCGTGAGTCTATGTCAACCATGCAAAAGCAGCTGGAGAAGTTGGATCTTTTGAAGAAGCTAAGTGACGACGTGGAGGAGTTAAAGCAATCAGTGGAATTCAACAACTCCCTAATCGAAGTCCTAAAGAAGGACAACGCTTCTCTCAGGGCTGACGTTATAAGACTAAAGAAAGTCACAATCGAGCTCCAAGAAGACAACTACAAAACGGCGAATGATGTGCTGGATCTACAGAACCGAAGCATGAGAGACAATATAATTATACATGGGCTTCCTGAACAAAGTGGTGAAGAAAGGGGAGGTAAGGGAGCTTACATAAAGTCGGAGCAGATCGTTCGGTCTTTCTTGGTGGACAGTCTCAAGATGATAAAGCCAGACGCAGACGCAATCCGCTTCTGCAGAGTGCACCATCTTGGGCAATCCAAGCCTGGGGTCCAGAAGTCTCGTCCCATAGTGGCGAGGGTCACCGAGTCCAAAATGAAGCATGCCATCATGGAGAAAGGTAGAGAGTTGAAAGGCTCTGCCCTCGCGATCACTGATGAATATCCATCGGAGATCATGAGGAGACGACGTCTACTCCATCCAATTATGACAGACGCCAGGAACAGCAACAAAAAGACCCGTCTGTTCATCGATAAACTCTTCATTGATGGACAGTTGTATCGCAACTCCGATATTACATATTGGCTGACGGGCGGTGATGAAAAAGCACAGGCTGGACGCTAACGTGTTTCTACTGCAGTAAACAATGGCTCAGGCTTGTGACAATACACGCGACTATGGTTGCTATGGTAACTATCCTCACTGAAAGTAACATCCCGTTCCAAGTGATGTCTGATGACCATTTATGTGTGTGCTGGGTTGTTGTGGTGTTTCTAACGTATTTGTATAACATATGTGTGGTATTTTCTACATCATGTATATGGGCAATTTACCAAAAGGCTTAATCTTTGCCCACATTAATATATGTAGTCTTAGGAATAAGACACATGAGCTGGCTCTCTTCTTACAGGCTAATAAGATACATATTCTTGCTGTGTCAGAAATGCATTTGGATGACTCTATCTGTAACTCTAGTATGGCTATAGCTGGTTTTACTTTGTATAGAAAGGACAGGAACAGATTTGGGGGAGGAGTGGGATTCTATATATATGATCTATTTCCGGTAAAACTACGAAATTACATTGACATCAGTGATATTGAGGCCATCTGGTTGCAGGTACAGCTGCCACACCTAGCTGAGATATCAGAGATTTTACTATTAGACCATTTATATATCTTAGCTATAACACACCTTTTGCTATGACTAAATTTCCAACAAAAGGCCTAATAATGGTTCATCTAAATGTATGCAGTCTTAGAAATAAAATTCACGAGGTAGAACGCCTGACTTGTCAGCATAATATCCATATTTTTTACTGTATCAGAAACCCACCTTGAACCCTCATTTGGTAATGAAGAGGTGTCAATACAGGGCTACAATATATTCAGAAAAGACAGAAATAGATATGGTGGTGGTGTGGCAATATATATTCAAAGTCATATCCCTGCTGAACCTATGGATGATCTAACTATAGATGGTATAGAGGCACTATGGGTCCTGGTACATCTACCACATACTAAGCCATTTCTTATAGGATGTTGTTATAGACCCCCTAATGCTGGCATGAATTATCTGTCAGATGTATGCAGCATGGTTGATAAAGCCTCTGATGGAAACAGAGAAGTATACTTTTTAGGTGACATGAATATTGATTGGCTTTCTGATAAGTGTAATATGAAAAGCAAGTTATTATCTATGGCTCAAACATGCAATATGACACAAATGGTATCGCAGCCAACACGAATTTTTACCAATAAGCACGGTAGAACTTCTTCTACATGTTTGGACCTTGTATTTACCAACTTTCCAGAACGCTGTTCTAAAGTAGTCTCTATAGCAGTGGGATTTAGTGATCATAATTTGGTTGCATTATCTAGGAGTACTAAAATCCCAAAAGGAGGTAATAAAATTATCAACAAAAGATCCTACAAACACTTCAATAAGGAAGTATTTGTTGGTGAGGTAGACAAGGTAGACTGGTCTATAGTGTGCAAAGAGAACAACCCCGAAATAGCAGTTAATGTATTTATGAATCTGCTCATGGAAATTGTGAACAGGCATGCACCATTCAGAAAATGTACTGTTCGGTCGAAAGGTGCTTCATGGCTGGATAAAGAAATCCTTGACCTAATGACTCTGAGGGATAATGCAAAGAAAACAGCACATCAACTAGGCTTGAAGTCAGATAGACAAATCTACTGTCAATTAAGGAACAGAGTGACAAGGCTAAATAAAACTAAAAAGAAAGAGTATTATAAACATAGGATTAGTGAAACAAAAAATTATGGGAAAAAACTATGGTCAACACTGAATGAGATAATGGGCAGGACATCAAATACATCAATCTCCTTCATACAATCTGAAGGTAAATTCATAACAAAACCTCATGACATGGCAAACTACTTCAATGATTTCTTTAAAAATAAAGTTGATAAATTAAGAGGATGTCTACAAAGTAGTGATGGTTCACTATCTCATTCACTAATAAAGAAAGAAATAATGAAAGGCAAAAACTGTCTCTTTAGCTTTAATGAGATTGATAGAGCAACAGTTTTGAAATTAATTATGTCTCAAGCTGATTCCACTTCCTCCGGTATAGACAACTTAGACAGCAAAATACTTAAACTTGTGGTTAACTCTGTAGCTACTCCTATATGTCATATATTCAACCAGTGCTTAATCAGTGGGGTTCATCCTACAGCATGGAAGGAAGCTAAAATCATCCCACTTCCAAAAGACAAAAATAAAACATTTAACGGTCCAAATAGCCGTGCGATCAGTATTTTACCATTGCTAAGCAAAATAATAGAAAAAATAGTATTCAAACAGGCCATGGATTACTTTTTCAATAACAATCTGCTCTCAGCCTTTCAGCATGCATACAGGGAAGGTCATTCTACGAGCACTGCACTCTTGCAAATGAGTGATGACTGGTTATCAAGTATGGATGACAAGAAATTAGTAGGTGCCGTTATGTTGGATTTCAGTGCAGCATTTGATGTAATTGATCATACCTTGCTTGTAGATAAGCTACAGTGTTACGGTTTCACCTCCAATGCACTATCATGGTTTATTAATTATCTCTCAGGGAGACAACAGAGAGTCTTCTTTAATGGCAGCTTTTCAAAATGGAATTCCATTAACTGTGGGGTTCCACAAGGAAGCTGCCTAGGGCCTTTGTTATACTCCATCTTTACCAATGATTTACAGTTGGCTGTAAAAAATGTTAAAACAATTATGTATGCTGATGACACAACATTATACAGTGCAGCTACAGCTGAGCAAGATGTAACTGACACCTTAAACAGGGCCTTAACAGACATTTATGAATGGATTGAGTGCAACAAGTTGGTGTTAAATATCTCTAAGACAAAGGCCATTGTGCTTGGATCTAGACTTGGGCATGCATCCTCAATTAAAACTGTCAATTGGCACCACACAAATTGAACAAGTGAACACAATAAAACTTCTCGGAGTTACTATTGATAGCTCCTTATCTTGGTCTAAACATAAATAATATTGTCATTAAAATGGGTAGAGGAATTTTTATGACTAGGAAATGTTCTGCTTTTATCACTCCCTCCATAATGAAATCTGTTATTCATTCTTTGGTTTTGTCTCATTTAGAATACTGCCCTGTTATCTGGTCGTCAGCTACAAAATCGAATTTAAACAAGTTGCAGGTTGCTCAGAATAAAGCGGCTCGCCTGGTACTAGGCTGTTCATACAGGACAAGTCTTGGTTTTATGCATGAACATCTGGCATGGCTGATGGTTGAAGATAAAGTATCGATGAGTCTTCTAATGCTGCTGCGGAACATTATTAGCACCGGTAAGCCATCTAGCTTGGCTCAGCAGTTAGAAATGACTTCTGAGCATGGTTACAACACTAGAGGGGCCGCTTCTGGTAACATCAGAACAAAATCAGCACCAAGATCAAATTTTCTCAAACTCACTGGCATATATAGGTCAATAGCACTCTGGAATGCTCTGCCGAAAAACATCTCATCCACAATACATAATAAAATTACTTTCAAAACAAATATTAAGAGATATCTTGCAAACATGTCAAGTGTGTAACTGTTATCTGTGTATTATATATATATTTTTTTGTTTGACAGGAATGTTAGATTTTATAATGTGAATTTGTATATTTGTATTAATTTTTAATTTGTGTTTTGTCAAGTATGTAACTGTTATCTGTGTATTTTATCTTTTGTTTTGTTTGACTGGAATGTTAGATTTTATAATGTGAATTTGTATATTTGTATTAATTTTTAATTTGTGTTTTGTTTAAATTTTTATTAGTATTCTTTGTTGTACATTTGTAATGTATTTTTTTTGTCTAGGACCCCAGGAAGACTAGAGGCTCTTTCATGGGTCTCTAATGGGGATCCTTTAATAAACATAAACATAAACTTCAGCTAAACTTGCTACCCTTATTATTTCGCCCCGGCGTGATCTGGGCCCATAAACTGTTGACAGAATCTGGCTATGGGGCGACAATAACGTGGTCAAGAGGCATGGTTTCTATCTTTAGCCTTTAAGCGGCATGGTTTATTAATTCACATGTATGAGCAGCAGCACATGAGTTCTCCTCTCACTGAGAGGCTGGTGGAGAAAGAGGTAGAGGGGGAGGAGACATCTCTATTTATACTCGCCACCTGGTGGTATCTTGAGTGGCTCCGCCTAGAGCGCCCTCTAGTGAAAACAGTTATATATGCAGTTAGACAGTTACTAACAATCCTACATAGAACCTCTAACTTCAACAGCCCTAATATATATATATATATATATATATTATTCTTACCGCATATCTATCCACATCTGTCTGTACACACCTACACTTAATCTGTAGATACAATATCTATATCTATATCCTTTACCTACCTAATTACACTGCTGACCAGAATTACTACTACCATACTGTCTTTATACCTGTATCACTACATATTCATATTACAACTCTGTACATAGACCTGATTAGCACTACATTCAGTAGTACTAATTTATATATAGTATACCCAGTTGAATCACCTGTCCATTGTATATTACTATTGCACTTTACTGTTACATTATTTTGCACTCTGGTTGGATGCCAAACTTATTTTTGTTGTATTGTACTTGTGCTGTATGAATGACAATACATTTTAATCTAATCTAACCTGATCTAAAACAGTTTACTAATTGATTTGAACCCACCCCTAACCTCCCTCCTTCCCCCTCTCTCTTTTCATATTGTATCCCTACACAATGTGGAGAATGTGCACAGTTGCAGGGGGTGTAAAAAGTACCCAGACATGATACTTAAGTGAAAGTATGGGTACAGTCTCAAATTCGTACTCAAGTAAAAGTCAGAGTATCTGGCTAAACACACACTTGAATAAAAGTAAAAAAGTTTCTACTTTTAAATGTACTTAAGTTAAAACTTACTGACTGTCTATTCTTCTGATAGCAGGTGTTTAATAAAAAATCCCCACTTTCTAGTCTTGCACAAGGACCAATCAGCATGGGTATGGGCATGTTCATTTTCCATTGATGGGGATTTGATTGGCTGTTTTTAAATAAAGTGCGGCCACAGGATTAATAACGTTAACGTCAGTTCGACCAGAGAAAAAAGTATACTAATTAAAATGGTTGGACCTACAAGATTTACTTTGTAGGTCTGCATTTTAAATGTAAGGAGTAAAGTATGTTTTTTTTCTCTGAAATGTAATTGAGTAAAAGTACAAGTATACAAACCTAATAATACTCAAGTAAAGTACAAATCCACAAAAACAGTACTTAAGTATTGTAACTAAGTACAATTACTCAAGTACTTTACACCCCTGATCCCTACACAATGTGGGGAATGTACCCAGTTGATTTAGTACATGCTG
>NC_140179.1:42559456-42601257 GCF_963971535.1 Notolepis coatsorum
GCTGGTATTATACTCACTGAGGGACACGAAGAAGTCAAGTCCGATGGGATTTGGGAATCTCAAAATACAAATCGGGATTGGAATAAAAAATGCATTTATATTAAACAATACAGAAAATACAGCACTTCTTGGGGTCTGTAGGGTAAGCACTTATTCCCTCCCCCCTGAACATTTATGGAGATGTATGGGCCTTTTAAGTCAGTGATAAAAGTGTCTTTCCCAACTAACTCCTTGTCAACAGAAATATCTCTACTTGACGTGTATGTCTAGCACAATAAAAGCTTTCCCATAGAGCTCTGCATGATGTTTGAAGTGCTGCATTCTCAGCTTATTTGCTGTCTTCTTCTGTGTTTTCTTCTCATGGAACAACAGTAAGTTATTTCGCTTGATCGGTGCTGTCAGAAGTCTGTCATTTGATTCAAGCACTCTTCCTGAAATTGTTGTACTGCTCTTGTCCCGTAGACTCGAGTTGATGGACATACAGCAGCAGCCGCAGACTCACACACCTTATTGTCTAATGTAACCAGGGCCCTCATTCATCAACGTGATTTACGCACAGATACGTGCTTAAGCTGTGCGTACGACCATTTCTAAGCAGAGTGTGGGATTCATCAATTTCAACTTGAACTTGACTTCGTGCTTATATTTACGCACAGCTCGGACCATGCGTACCTGGCGCCCGTTGGTAGAATATATTATTACAACAAGGAAATTAGCTTCTGTGCATTAGTTTCAACACTGGCATGTTCTGTATGAACCGTAATTCATTATAGTTCATTGTAAAATAGCAACAGTAGTGTAATTATGGTCAAAACCCTATAAATAGCATTTGGAATAATAGATCTTTCTCTCAGAATGAATGCAGCATGGTTTATATAGCGTTATCGGAATATACGGGGTGTACTGACTGACTGCGCTCCGCGTAGCTCAACTCGTTATTATTTTGCGCACAGACCGCAGAAACACGGGAACGTTTTGATTATATTTAAAAGGCTTTACGTTAAACGAAACAAGTGGAATTTCGAAGCTGTAAGCAGAATACAAGTCATATGAACACCCACGATATAGTGTTCTTCCCCCTTTTTACTGTATAAGAAAGAATAAAAAACGCATTGCAATGACACCAGGGTGTATGTGTATTACAAAACCCTTGCAATAACAAACATAGTGGACAGACACAAGTTCACAACATATAAATATGATGATGGAATTCATTCAAGTCCTCTCCACCCTCGGGTCTTTGCCACCGGCACGGTCCATCGTGATATTGGAGATGGATCGAGCAATAGACTGTTACTGTAGCTGTCAAAGCTCCATCACAAATGCAGTTATGTGAATAGAAAGGGATTCCACTCAGTCAGTGTTGCGATGCGCATTTGCCTGATACATGTTGTTGCTGCATGCCGGGAGGAAAGGCATGCTGCATGTTTTCAATTCATTAAATAAAACGGATACTTTTTGCAAGGGTTTACTGACTGTCATACAAATAATCAACCAACTACATACTGTAACTTTTCAGTGCACGTTCTTATTTACATTGTGACAACAGCCTTGTGAGTTCCCGCAGTGACCCGCACACAGACATGATGGAATTCAAGTTCATGTTTGTATTGATCACATATAGGCAGGCTACACATGGCGTATCTGCTACATCATACATGGCAGTAAGATTCATTGTTCTTGTATATGCTCTTGTATTATTGTTTATATAGGCTACCCAATACTGACATCAAAATAGATTGTATGCCTCTAGAAATCATCAGCAGCAGGTAGAAAATTGACGTAAAATCCGTCGCGATTTGGAATAAAATTGAGGAGAACTTTAATCCCTGTGTATTAATCAAACAAAACGGAAAAAGGCAGTCATATTCCAGCACGGTCTTTATTAGTGTTTGCGCTGCCCATGCAGCAATGGTTAATAGATATCATATCCGACATCACCGTACGTGTACACGTCTGTCAGCCTGTCTCATAACACGCTTCCCTCGGTTTAGTCCATTCTTCCACATTTCATGGGGGTGTCCATTACCGTATATGGTTAATCGGGGCGGTTTTGGTATGCAAATACGTGAAAGTGTGCACGAGCCTCGGCGCAGGGCCAAGGTGATATTTATCATGACAGGTGTGCGTAGAACCTGCGTACGCATGTGTGGTAAATCCCGTTTTTTGTGTGCGTGCACTGATTCTAAATTCTGTGCTTACGTGTGGAAATAGAACATTTTCTACGCCACGTTGATGAATGAGGGCCCAGGTCTTTACTGCCCTCCTCAAAGGGATTCCCATTGCTCAGCAACACCTCCATCAGGTCTTTGGCATGGCGCCGTTGACATTGGTGCTGAGATGCAGATAATTTCTTGTGATGAGGACGTTCTTCACAATCATTGTTTGTTCTTCACAATCAACTGTTGTTTACAGTTCTCATATCTAACTCTAGTTCTCCACATATTTATTGTCTCATTGTGTGAAATATCATATAAGATATGCTCCAATCATGTTTATTTTATTTTGATTCAATTACTCATTCATGAAAACATAGGTACTATGAGAAAGGTGTGTGGTTTTCTGGTCAGCAGGAGATGTGCATCTCTGGCAGCTTATGGTCAGTGGCATTGTTCGTCAAATAGTGTTGAACTTGAGTGTTACACCCTGAGTGCATAGTATAATAGACATATTAGCATGGTAGGTAGTAGTATACGGATAGTAACATAGTACATAGTAGTAAGGTACTAGTAAAAGACATTTATTTATATATATATATATTATATTGTAGTAATCATCGGAATAGAGAAACGCACAATTTCTATCAGTTGACAACACAAAGCCGTGTGTCATTTATTTTGCAGTAGCACAAGTGACAGCTGTCAGAACTATGCAAAAGTTCCCATATTATGTGCATTACACAAACTAAAAACAGATATTACATTACATTACACAAACTAAAAACAGATATTACATTACATTACACAAACTAAAAACAGATATTACATTACATTACACAAACTAAAAACAGATATTACATTACATTACACAAACTAAAAACAGATATTTTTAGAAGAAAATTAGTAGAAGAAAGAAATGCACCACATTTGGCTGATAGTAATTTATTAATTTCTTAGGATTTCTTTTGGTCTAATAAATGTTTAAGGTTCTTAGATGGATCCCCTGCTGCCTCCTCCTCCTCTTCCTCTTCCTCCTCCTGCTCCTCCTCCTCCTCCTGCTCCTCCTCCTGCTCCTCCTCCTCCTTTTGCTCCTCCTGCTCTTCCTCCTCCTCCTGCTCCTCCTCCTCATCCTCCTCCTCCACGGGGAGCAGCGTACTGGCTCATGTTAGGCAGGCCATGCATTATGCAGCAGCTTAGGCCACTGTGCCAGGGCCCTATTCCCTGTACCTGGTTCAACTAAGTCGATCAAGAGTCCCATTATCCAGATTCAATTAACCCGATGTTTGAAGCCGGGATTTTCCTGTTCCTCGAAGGTGGATTCAGTCTCGTTAACTCGAACCAGACTTGAGACCCAGGATAAGTGCGCGCGGCCGCTTCAGTTGAAAAGCCAGCAAGTATCGATAGCAGAAATCCTGATTTTCTAACGGCATTGATTGATTAATTGATTTAAAACTTTATTAACAGATTGCAGTACGGCTCAATAGCCTCGCCGACAAGTTAAATGCATAATCTATAGGCTAATTTTAAGTCCCTCATTACCCCAATCAATCAGATTATATTTCTTTAAACTTGCCGGCTGGCAGTAGGTTTATGGAATGGATAATCAAATGAGATCTTGCTAGCGAAAATAATTAGTTCAACTGTTTCAGAATAAGGATACGGCTCTCTTACCCATTGATTGATGTATGGTGGATGTTTTACTTATCTGCACTGTGGTGTGACGGTTGGTCATTTTGACTTTCACACAGATGACCCGCGTTCGAATCCCACTTCTTCTAGTCTTTTTCTTCTTTTTGCAATGTAGGAATAATTCAATTTGGTGCACGTTGAGAGCTATATAAAGAATGACATCCTCAATGCATGTAGATTTATAATATTTTAACTTAAAACTAGGCTACTTTTGCGTATAATCATTAATATTATATTCCAAAAAAATTATATTGGAAACGCGGGGTCTCGAACTCGGGTCGCCCGCTTGCCAGGAGCGAACACTGGCCGTTGCACCACTGTGCCAGACGGGATATATCCATTGTGTATCCATCAATGCACAAGAGACCCGTGTTTCGAATATTTTTCTTTTGAATGAAGTTTTATCTCTTTATTCTCAAATGCATTAATGTGACGTCAACGGCTCATTAAATTTCTCAAATCCGTCAAACAGCGCATCTCATCAGACATTTTAATCCCAGTTACAATATCACAATAACGTGTGAGTGATGATACAATTCAACAATCCTCAGAGTCCTCGTAATTCATAATCCACAAAAACCACAATCCACGCATAGACACTTCAATTTTATGCTTGAATGAAACACAATCCGGGCGCTCCGTTAAGCAAATCTACAGCGGAGAATATATGAAACTAATCAGAGCCAAACGGCCGATAGGTTTCATTCATTAAAAATATCCCAGCGGGATTCACATTTGCAATGCGCCGTTATTAAAATAACCACATGCAGCGTGTATCGCACTCCGAGCGCCGTATATGACGCGCATTATTTTATTTAGGACAAAGTAAATCTATAGGCTGAATATGATTTATTATCAGCATTTAGTTCTATTATTATACATTTCAAAAGCCCCCTCTAGGAAAACGAAGCATAGAAACATAATTCAGAATGGTATAATGCAGATCTAGACTGTGAGAATCATTTCAGGAAGCGAGCTGGCATTTCTTTGCGGGGGCATGGCCATGGTTCATCCAGCTAACTGAATTTAACCCTGCTCTCGACCAGGCTCAAACTTTTTGATCTGTTGTCATGGTGTCATGTACAGAGGTCTATCGACCATACAAGATAGTAACTGGGCAGGTGGTACATGAGCAGAAACAACCCCCTCAGTAGAAAAATGCTTTTCAAACAGTCCCGGGTAGGCAGATAGTAAACAAAGACGTTTTTCAAATGGTAAATTATGTTTATTGTAATGTGGGGCTTCCAACCCACGGCCTTTTCCCAAAGGGAAAAGGGATTTTGTCAGTGGGGATTTCAACCCACAACACACACAAAGGGAAAAGGTATGGGAGGACAAACAAGACATACATATAAGACAACTCAAACAAACACTTAGTAGTCACGATACTACCTTGGGCCCATCCCAGGCCACCACAGCTGTGGAGTCTAACCCACACTCCATGCAAATAAGATGGCACCGTGCCACACAGTGTTGTGCTTAGGCCATAGATAGGCGAGACAGCAGCCTCCCTCACTCTACCATAGGGCAAGTGACTCCAGCAACGAGACTCCTGTGTGTGTGTGCTGTCAGCTACTTGTGCACCCGCCCCTCTTGATGTGATTGCCATCAGCTGTCCTTCATTAGGCAATCAGCACCCTTCAGTATAGGGACGGGCAGCACCTGACAGGAAGAGAAGAAGAGATATCATTAGCACTCATGTTCACACACACACACACACATACAAACGATACTAATCTAATGTTCACATGGTCTTCCAAATACAGTAATAATGATAATGACCAACCCACGTACGTCACACATGGTGATTTAGACAATCGAGCGTCGGGGAACAGAAAGGTCCGGCTTAAGTCAGGCTATGCTGGAAATTATCCGGCTAACTCAGTTAGCCAGGTACGGGGAATGGGGCCCAGGTCTTCATGTCCTCTGCTACAGTCCACTTGTCACTGCTCTGGTCGTAGCGCTCCACGTTGGAGATGGTGTATGAGTCCCTGGTGCCTCCGACCACGAAGAGCAGGTCGTCCAGCACTGCGATGCCAAAGTAGCTGCGGGGGGTGAGCATGGCGGGCCGGGCGCTCCAGGAGTCAGTCAAGGGGCTGTAGGCCTCCGCGCTATGCAGGTCGTTTACACCCTCCCACCCTCCCACCTGAGGACAGGACACATGAGAGGAATGTTTTAGTGTCTGGTTAAGGCAGGCAGATACTGTATTAATCCATTTAGGGAAATGAGGGCATCACAGCAGCATTGCAAGTCAAATGATACATGTAGCGGCCTCTTCCTGGGTCCGCTTCCAGTGGCAGTCGGGGAGGTATTCCATACGCGCTTTCTCATCAATAATAGTCTCCACACTTTCAGTTCCGTTGTCAGATATCAAGTGGATATCCGATTTATTTAGAAAAGTATTTTACATGGAAGATGGGACCAACGCGATCCTAATCGTGGTTCAAAGCGATCCAAAGCGATCCAAAGCGATCCAAAACTATCAGAAGCGTTCCTATAAGCAGTCAGAAAACTGTGTGCCGTTCACCGCTCTACACCCCCCAGCTGATTCCCATCACTAATTTATGCCCTCAGGTGCGCCATGGCTGGTCCGCCTGACAGGTGAACCACCCACAGTTCAACTGAGTTCATTAAATTTTCCTTAGAATAGGTCAGCACCAGTAGCGGCTCGTGGATGCTTCGCCACTAGGGGCGCTATACCAAACATTTTGCAAACATGTACAAGGCACGCATTGGCGAATATTATCACCATTGCCATCGATCAATATCACAGTCAGTGAAATGCAACCACGTTTCCAATAGCCCAACACAAACACGCACATCTCTCTCTCTCTCTCTCTCTCTCTCTCTCTCTCTCTCTCTCTCTCTCTCTCTCTCTCTCTCGCTCTCTCGCTCTCTCTCTCTCTCTCAGATGATGTCAGATCCATTCAATAATAATCACATTTGTATATCTCGTCATTTTAAACAAGTTACCATTCATTGTCTGAGTGGTTATGCCCCACACGCGGCGAAATTAGAGAGAGAGAGAGAGAGAGAGAGAGAGAGAGAGAGAGAGCGAGAGAGCGAGAGAGAGAGAGAGAGAGAGAGAGAGAGAGAGAGAGAGAGAGAGAGAGAGAGAGAGAGAGAGAGCGAGAGCGAGAGAGAGAGAGAGAGAGAGAGAGACCACGGCGGGTGCAGCATAACAGAGAGAGAGAGAGAGAGAGAGAGAGAGAGAGAGAGAGAGAGAGAGAGAGAGAGAGAGAGAGAGAGAGAGAGAGAGAGAGAGAGAGAGAGAGAGAGAGAGAGAGCGTTAGTTAAGCATTAGCTGAGTGGCTAACAGCAGCTAAAGTTAGCTGAGTTGGCTAAGAGAGAATTAACTCACTTTGTTTAATTGAAACGTGGTCCAAAAAGTGTATGTCCACTGACTGTCCCCCAGACTGTTGTCGATGTATATCCATTCCACTCACTGCCCACTGTCCAGACTCCAGACTGAATCACAAGTTCACAACACACAGCTTCGAACATGTTGCAAACTGTGGCTAAGGAAAAACTGGCATCGCCGCGTCGGCCAATCAGAGAGCGTCTCCGCGAAATGCGGCTATGGAAATTCTAGACGGAAATTCTAAACGCTTGACTAGACCGCTTCAAATCGCGCCCGGATTCCAACATAATAGTCATATTTCAACGCACAACGCGTTACGCACTGATTGGCTGTGACGGATACAGCGATCGAACAGTGACGCGCACTCAGAGCGCTATCGCGTCTAGCCCGGGCCGAGAAATACAAACAAATAAAAAAATAAAAAAAGTGAGTCACTTCCTGTTCCTGAAAACAAGTATTTTTTTATTTTATATAGTAACGTTATATTGTGCATTGGAAACACAAACATACTTAAAATGAGTAAATATTATTCATTTTAAACATGTTTATATTATTTATAGGCCTATAAAACAAAAAACAAAAAGATACTTTTTCTTGTTCTACTCTCATATAACCAGGGGCCTGAAGGGGGGGTGGCGCCCGTGCGCCCCTAGTGGCAGAGCCGCCACTGGTCAGCACTGGGCAAGCATTCCCCTTTTGGCTACACAGATAAATAACATTCACATAAATCATATCCTTCTATTTGATATAATAATAATAATAATAATAATAATAATAATAATAATAATAATAATAATAATAATAATAATAATAATAATAATAATAATAATAATAATAATAATAATAATAATAATAATAATAATAATAATAATAATAATAATAATAATAATAATAATAATAATAATAATAATAATAATAATAATAATAATAATAATAATAATAATAATAATAATAATCCATAACCAAAACACTCATATGGCCTTTACAATACATATCTATAGAAATATCTAGTATAAAGCATTTGTCTCTGTGTGCACCTACCGCATAGACTTGTCCTCCGTACGCAGCGACTCCCACTCCACAATGCCTGCTGCTTATGGGGGCAATCAGAGTCCACTGGTTGGTGTCTGGGCTGTAGCACTCAGCTGTGAGCAGACACTCCGTCCTCCTGTTGAAGCCACCACAGATGTAAACCTGTAATAAGAAAGAATATTCTAATTTAGTTTATATATTCCATTTGATTTCATTCTACTTTAATTGTATGTTAATGTTGATGCACCAAAGGACCCAGACACATCTTTTTTATGTGCAAGCTTACGTGGCAATAAAGACATTTATGATTTCTGATCTAATGTTCCTTGGGTTCATCTACCACCCTGTGTCCCTCAGTTCCACCCACCTTGCCCTGGAGGGCTGCTGCCCCTGCTAGGCCCCTGTGCTCCAGCATGGGTGAGATCACTGTCCACTGGTTGGTTTCAGGCTCGTAGCGCTCGGCGGTGTTCAGTACCACGTGTCCATCACTCCCTCCCATGGCGTAGATACAGCCTCCCAACGCGACCACACTGAGTTTACTGCGGCGTGAGTGCATGGGAGCCGCCTGCAGCCAGCTGTGAGTGACAGGGTTGAACCTGCACACACTTTTGAGAGTCTTTCTGCCGTCCAAGCCACCGACACAGTAGACCAGACCGTGGAGATAAGCGGTGCCAGGCCCGGGGACTCTCCGCCTCAACGCTCACGTCCATCCATCCACCGGCTCGGATATCATAAGCCTCCATGGACAGGATGCCGCCACCCCAGCCTCCGATGGCCAATAGGACCTCCTGGGGCAGGCGTGGACGCATCAGGGGGTTTGGGAGCCTGTCGGAACCAGGGGGGTTCAGGACGCTGAGGATGAGGGGCCTGCAGTCGTGGCTGTCCCTCACCACAGGGTTGTTCTGGACGTTGTTCAGAAAGTAGTCAGGCCTCATCAAGCCCATGCGAACCTGGGAAGAGACAAGCAGACAGCGGGTACAACTTAGACATCGGTTGTAGACGGTTTCTGTTGCTAGGGAACAGTTTGGACCGAAATGTTTGAGAACCACTGTACTAGGGAACCTAGTGTTGTTTTAATGTAATGCACAGTAATACAATTAGTTACCTTGGGCAGCAGTAAAGGGATGTGTGTTTTAGGCTCCTCACGGGAGTGGTCGATCCAACAGAGGACGGCATCGAACACCGTCTCCTCGCTCTTCACGTTCAGATCATCCCTCTCGATGATGTCCACCAGTTGCTGCAGGGACAGCTCCACAAACTCCTGTGAGACGTGCAACATCTCCTCAAAGTGGCACACGATGAAGAGATGGGCCTTGCACCTCAGGTCAGGGCAGCAGTAGATGTCCACCAACCTCCAGATGCCGACACAGTTTTCCAGAGACAGCTGGCCTTCTAGGAAATCAGAGCATGCTCCTACTATGCCAGTGACGAGAAGCTGGTCTGCAGCCACCAGAAGCTTTTCCACGTGCTCTGCTGTCACCAGCACAAAGCGTGTGTAGGCATACTCTATGATGAGCTGCATCATACCCGGGGACACCCCAGGGATACTGTAGACTGCCTTCTCTGAGTCGCTCCAGCGAGTGAAGAGGGCTCTGTGGGATGCAGAGTATAGAGAATCTGATGAGTAAACAGTAAGCAACATTCTGTCCTGTGTAGTAATATATTTTCACTGTAGAAGTATAGGGTCTTAGCACAGTAGAAGTATAGTATCTGTTTACAGTAGAAGTGCAGTATATTATATTTTTACAGTAGAAGTAAAGTATAGTATCTGTTTACAGTAGAAGTACAGTATAGTATCTGTTTACAGTAGAAGTACAGTATAGTATATTTTTACAGTAGAAGTACAGTATAGTATCTGTTTACAGTAGAACTACATTATAGTATATGTTTACAGTAGAAGTACAGTATAGTATATTTTTACAGTAGAAGTACAGTATAGTATCTGTTTACAGTAGAAGTACAGTATAGTATCTGTTTACAGTAAAATTACAGTATGGTATCTGTTTACTAACCAAGCTAACCTGAACCAAACTAACCTGAACCAAGCTAAGCTGAACCAAGCTAACCTGAACCAAGCTAACCTGAACCAAGCTAAACTTACCTGAAATAGTCACTGCAGTCACACAGGAGGGCCTTGTGGGCATTCAACTCAGTGCTGTTGACTTTAATAACCACATCACAGAACCTTCCCTCCAGACGCAGCTCATTAAGGATTGTACAGGACATTGTTTCCTTTTCCATGTAGGGATTTTAAATTGTATATACAGATATTCAAGCTTACAGACAAATAGCCGGAAACTACAAGTGAGATCTTGACTTGTCTTCTGAGATCTGAGATCTTCTTCTTCTTCTTCTTATTTGAATTTCCGGCAGTGTAGACGCATCGTGGCGTATTACTGCCCTCCACAATTCTTGCTTCGTCCACACTTGAGAAAGTTTACACTCCTCTTCTTCTTCTTCTCATCTTCAAAACACATTTCTATCGTCTCTGTCTCCTTCTTCTCTGCTCCTCTTGTCATACAATCACAATACAAACATCATCTCCTCTCTTGGAGGGCCCCCCCAAGAGGGGGAACCCTCCATCTCCTGAGAGAATTGTTGATATATACTGTACACAAATGTTCTAGAATGTTCTATTATGACATCATACTGTGACATCACAAATGTTCTAGAATGTGCTATTGTGACATCACAAATGTTCTATAATGTTTGATTATGACATCATACTGCAACATCCAGTGATGGAATAACGGCATTATAAATAACAGCGTTACTAACGGCGTTAGTTTTTTCAGTAACAAGCAGGGGTGTAAAGTACTTGAGTAATTGTACTTCGTTACAATACTTAAGTACTGTTTTGGGGGTTTGTACTTTACTCAAGTATTATTAGGTTTGTATACTTTGTACTTTTACTCTATTACATTTCAGAGAAAAAAAACATACTTTTTACTCCTTACATTTAAAATGCATACCTACAAAGTACAAAGTACAAATCTCACAGGTCCAACCATTTTAATTAGTATATTTTAATTGTTTATCTGGCCGAACTAACATTAATGTTATTAATCCTGCAACCGCAGGTAAACAGCCAACCAAATCCCCTCAATGTAAAATGAACCCGCCCATACCCATGCTGATTGGTCCTTGTGCAACACTAGAAAGCGGGGATCTTTGATTAAACACCTGCTATTAGAAGAATAGACAGTCAGTCCGCATTATGCTGTGGTTAATATTGTGATATTATTCAGGGTACTCCAGTATTCTGTCTTTAATATTGTGATATTATTCAGGGTACTCCAGTGTTCTGCCTTTAATATTGTGATATTATTCAGGATAATCCAGTATGCTGTGGTTAATATTATGATATTATTCAGGATACACCATTCTGTTTTTAATATTGTGATATTATGCATGCTGTGATGTGAATGCCGTCCATGTTAGTTTACCTTCAATGGAGAAGTGCATTCAATAATTTTAATGCAAAAAAAGTGTCCTCTGTTCTTTCATTTCAGCATTGTCTATCGCAGAACACATTCCATTGTGGGCAGAGTGTATGCTTGGTTTCATTCCAGCCTTTCCTAAACACCAGCTGATGATTTCACTAATTGGCTCACCTCTTCAACTAACTCACCTGGTGCAATGTATAGTTAAATGAAAACTGGGCCCACGATGGAATGAGTTTGAGACCCCTGTCTATCCCTTTAAAAAAAATTACTTTTACTTTTTAGTACTTTTTTTTTTTTTTGTTTTTTTTTATTATTGCAAAACAAAAATTATTAAAAGTCAGTACTCAACACACAATGCATAATGAAACTAACAGTCAAGGTGGCTAAAATTACATGCAAGTACAGAAACAGAAAACAAAAAAAAGTCTATAATAATATTTTACCATATACAGTGTATATCCAACGAAATTACCAATTATACAAATGCCTTTTACAGGATATACCCCTAATACCTATTTTCTAAAACCCTACACACATATGCTCCAGCTCGAACCCCCCCTCCCGGACCCCTCCTTGGATAGTACCTCCATTATCCCTCACTCCTAACCAGACACTACCATTATAAGCTAGCTTTTATTCTCTCCACCACTTCTAACCACATTGACATTTTGGATTCGTTGAGACCCAGAATTCTTGCTGTAGATATTTCTTGATAAATCACATCGAGATATGTAAGAGTCCAAACTTTCCGGCACATTTTTTCCGGTTGAAACCAGCGTGATGCGATCAGTTTTTTAGCTAATGTGATACCCGATAAAACCAATCTCTTTAGCTGTGGATTTACTGCAAACTCAAAAACATCATTCAAAAGCAATACAGAGGGGTGTACTGGTATATTCCAAGATACGAGTTTTGATAATTGATGGGTCACATCTTTCCAGAATGCCTTAACTGGTGGGCAGTCCCAATACATGTGCATAAATGTCCCTTCGTCTCCATTTGTACATTGGGAGCATTTTGAGTCTTGTTTCAGGCCCATTCTGTTCAGTCTTATAGGAGTCAAGTATGTCCTGTGAATATAGTTAAGATTGATTTGTTGATGGTCCGGGTTCCTTGATGTAAGACGGACATTTGCCCATGCTTCTTGCCAATCAAAGTCACTTTCCAGGTCTGGTATATCCCTCCTCCAGACAGTGTCTAGTTGGAGGGTTTCATACGAGGACGTTAGTAATTGATAATAAAAACCTGATACAAAACCTCTCAATGTTTCTCTTTCATAGAATTTGTGGTATCTTTTTAGTACTTAAGTACATTTAAAAGTAGGACTTTTTTACTTTTACTCAAGTGTCTTTTTAGCCAGATACTCTGACTTTTACTTGAGTGAGATTTTGAGACGGTACCCATACTTTCACTTAAGTATAATTTCTGGGTACTTTTTACACCCCTGGTAACAAGTAATCTAACGGATTACTCTTCCAATCTTCAAGTCAAGAGTTTTATTTGTCACGGCATACAAGTATACAATGAAATGCGGGTGGTCTTGCCCGCAACAATGTGCAATACAGTAGTAACAACATATAATAGAATCCAATAAAACAACATTGTGCAATAAACAAGTAACATAGTAGGGCATATCGGTATTTGTACATAAGTTATTTACAGAGCATGAAGGACATGCTAGGTCCTGTGGTAATAATAACAACGTTACCGTTACGGCCTAAAAATTGTTACTATGATTGAAGCTGTTTTTTTCATCAGACAGATCTCTGCACCGAGAAGCAATACTTTATTTCCTTGGTTGGTGGGTAGTGCGCGATTGGCTGAGGTTGAGTAAAATGTCATGGTAAGCCAATCAGAGGTAGAGGTGGGCGGGTGTTCGAAATAATCCAGAGTCTGACACACAGCGACAACACAAGCAAGGGGCGTATCTAGACCCAGCACTTCAGTATATATATACTGATATATATATATATATATCTGTATGTCATGCATGTATTAAATGTCATGATTAGATTAGTTTAGATGATTAGATTAGATTCTTATATCTGTATGTTGTGTATGTCATAAATGTCATGAATTGAAAATGCAGGACCCTGATGTAAACAAGACGAAAGTCTCTCTGGTCTGCATCCCCTAACAATTGTGTGTATTGAGCTGTACTGTACTGTACCCATTCTGCAATCTGTTAATTAAAATGTTCAATCAATCAGTATATATTTGTTATTTATTTTTGGTATAGTGCTTAACAAGCATAATTTAATGTTGCCCAGTTGTGGCCTGTTGAGGGGCAATACATATCAAAAGTTCCAAAACATCTATTGTGTTTGTATTTGTATGATCCACTATATAAACATAGTAATTGTAATATCTACATACATGGCATTTGATTGGAGGCTAGTCTCACTTTGTCCCACAACAACATTAAAATAGTTTAGATTTGTGTATGTTGTTTATGTATAAAATGTACTTGAAAGTAACGCAATAGTTACTTTCTGAAGTAACTAGTTACTTTTATCATTTGTAACTGAGTAAGTAATTTAGTAACTTTTTGGAAGAAGTAACTAGTAACTGTAACTAGTTACTTTTTAAAAGTAACTTGCCCAACACTGGTGACATCACAACGGAACATGTTTGAGTTCCATTTGAATCATTTAAATAATATGTTGACATTAAAAAAGAACAAATAAAAACTACATAAAACAATGATACAAATTATAATAAAATATTTAAGTAAAATTTATAGAAATAAAGAAAAATAAGACAATGAAATAAAGATAATAATTAATTTAAACCCCCCAAAAAGCATAAAAAGGCACCTCCCGCCCAAAAAGGGCCCCCAAAAATAGCACAGGCCCAGTGCCCTTTTCAGCCTTTGAGCACCTGCCCCTCTAAAGTCCTGTTAAGGCTGTCCCCGAAGCCTGTTTTTGGGATTCGAACTTCGTCAGGGTTTTACGAACGAACGTTCGAACCTTCGTTTTTAATAAAAAAAAAGTTTTAAATTTTTTATTTTTATTTTTATTTTTTTTAATAAATATCCTCAAACTAAATCCTCAATTTGAATAAAGTGATCTGATTAAATGAGTCTCTTTTTTATTAAATCAACTTTCTTTAATTAATATAAAGTTTTTTTTAATACTATAATATTAGTGTAGCCTAATCTTTATCTGCAACTGTGAAGAAAAACCACATTGGTTCAAACAGAATGAATAGACACATAAAATAAACATAAAATAAAAAATTAAAAATTAAAAAATTGTTTTATTAAAAATAAAAAAAAATAATTTTTTATTTTGAATTCGAATGTTAACATAACGAACGAATGTTCGAACGTTTGAACATTCGGGCTCAGCCTTAGTGTGTGTGTGTATGTGTGTGTGTGTGTGTGTGTGTGTGTGTGTGTGTGTGTGTGTGTGTGTTTAGAATGTTTTAAAAACCTTTGTGCAACATATTTGATAAAGAGTGGGCTATGGTCCATTCATCATGGAACACCATGTGCTGCTCATAACAGGCTGAAGTAGAATACAGGTGAGACGAATAGATAATATCTTAATAACATAATGGATAATTATTGAATTAAAGGGGGCATGCATTGCTATTCCTTGCACTATTTGGGCAACTTTACACAATTCCTGTGAGTCTAAGGAAGACATCTGTAAGGTTTTTTTCAAAAAAAATCATTGTTTTATATTTCTAATGAAGTACTCAAAAGCATAATTTTTCAGCCTCAGGATTTCAGGCTCAGGATTAAGCGCGTTCAGTGACAGTCACCCACACAGTGTGATACATATGAGAGAGAGCGAGAGAGAGAACGAGCAAGCAAGAGAGAGAGAGAGAGAGGGAGAGAGAGGGAGGAGAGATGCGTCCCAGACACACACGCAGTCAAGTTTGTGTGTAAATGCTCAGGCGAGGAAGAGAGATGGCGCACACACATTTTTACACACACTTCTGCACGGTCCCGCCGGTCTCTCTCTCTCTCTCTCTCTCTCTCTCTCTCTCTCTCTCTCTCTCTCTCTCTCTCTCTCTCTCTCCCTCTCTCTCTCTCTCTCTCTCTCTCTCTCTCTCTCTCTCTCTCTCTCTCTCTCTCTCTCTCTCTCTCTCTCTCTCTCTCTCCATCTCTATCTCTCTCTCCCTCTCTCTCGCTCGCTCGTTCTCTGCCTCTCTGTCAAAACCTGTTTGAGGAAGTGTCGGGTTACACTATGCGCTACAACCATAGAGGGGGCGTTACTGCAAATCAGTGCCTTATTCACATCAGCAATACCGTCAAATCAGAACAGCTTAGTTGAGTAAGGGAAGATCTCGTGAACTCGAGACTAGACTGATGAGTCAATATGATAATTAACGACACAGACCACATTGATATAATCCCCAATTACTAGGAAACAATGCTAAACACTGGAAAATGCCATTTATAATGCATGGGACCTTTAACATCAACTCCCATTCAGCCAGCATCAGATATAGCAGCTCTCTGAAAAAAGAGAAGCGGATAGACAGATAGATAGATACATAGACAGATAGACAGATAGACAGACACACAGATAGATAGATAGATAGATAGATATATAGATAGATAGATAGATAGATAGATAGATAGATAGATAGATAGATAGATAGATAGATAGATAGATAGATAGATAGATAGATAGATAGATAGATAGATAGATAGATAGATAGATAGATAGATAGATAGATAGATAGATAGATAGATAGATAGATAGATAGATAGATAGATAGATAGATAGATAGATAGATAGATAGATAGATAGATATATATATATATATATATATATATATATATATATATATATATATATATATATATATATATATATATATATATATATATATATATATATATATATATATATATATATATATATATATGCAGGTGTACCACTTGTATCACTAACAGTAACAGCTGTTCACCACGGACCAGTTCTAGATTCGAATGAGGAGAGGAGTAATATACACAGTTAAAGGAATGGCAGGCCAGAGACAAGGTTATAACAATGACCGGTATTTTATTCTCGACAGCGCTAGCTTGACAATTACAATACATACAACGTAAAGTGGTGAAGTATCCCTTTTTGGTTATTTTCTTAACCACTCCCTCTTTCAGGAAGGTTAATTCGATATCAAGTCATAGGTTGATTGGATCAACATAGGGTCGGTTCAGACGTCTCTGAGGTTGTCCCTATAGCTAAAAGTTATAGGTTTAAGTTTGGACATTATATGTATCCCTTTTTCGT
Organism: Notolepis coatsorum; assembly: GCF_963971535.1. Classification (NCBI taxonomy): domain Eukaryota; kingdom Metazoa; phylum Chordata; class Actinopteri; order Aulopiformes; family Paralepididae; genus Notolepis; species Notolepis coatsorum. The sequence continues at coordinate 42,576,393 of NC_140179.1, forward strand.
GAGTGACTCGTTATCTTTCTTCTGCAATTGCTGATCAGTAAACTCTATAACAGTTTATCATTCAGTAAACTCTATATCAGTTTATCATTTCAGTAGGTAAGTGTTTAAACATATTAATTTAAACCTTTAAGTGTGCAGGGAATGCAAGTACCTTATTAGGTGAAATTACCCTTTAAACTATTCCTTTGCAGGTGTAATACGAACAAAGTACCAATGAGAATATTCAAGGTTATAGGAATGCAAATACCTTATTAGGTGAAATTACCCTTTAAACCAGTGGTTCTCAACTGGTCTAGCCTCGGGACCCAACATTTTCCTTGGTCATTAAGTCGCAACCCAAAATTTTGAACCACTATGATTTATGTTAAAAAAAAAATTGCAGTAATACGCAATCTTTCAAAACATGAAATAAACACAAAAGTGCAACAAAAGTGCAACTATTGCTAAAAACCCAGCAGATTTCTTAGCTTAACACTTTGGTCGCCGGCCAGAAATTCGGAAATGACTGTGCATTGCCAGGATTCCTGGGCGATTTTAGCATATCTCATGATCTTAGCGGAGCTATTTCTATATTTTATATTATAACTATGGGGAAATGGTTTGGCTCATTTGACGACGACGAGTTGATGTACACAATGACATTTTTTTTGTTTCTGCATGTCTTCGTTCGTTCACAATTACAAGTTAAAAAAAGGTAAACACAGGTAAAAATCCAAGTGGATTCTTTAGAAAGGGAGTTACAAGCCTTTTTATGAAAGGTGCACCGCCCTCTGGTGCTGCTGCTTGAAACAGACGAGAAGATGGGCGGGGGGGGGGGTGATAATAGTTACTGAACGTGTTATAAAGCAATTTAGACTGGGATGGATGGATGGATGGTTTGTTTGATAGATTGTTTTATTGTTTGATTGATTGAATGTTTGTTTGATTGATTGAATGTTTGATGGTTTGTTTGATAGATTGTTTTATTGTTTGATTGATATATTGTTTTGTTGGTTTGTTTGATAGATTGTTTTTTTGGTTTGTTTGATAGATTGTTTTATTGTTTGATTGATAGATTGTTTTGTTGGTTTGTTTGATAGATTGTTTTGTTGGTTTGTTTGATAGATTGTTTTATTGTTTGATATATTGTTTTGTTGGTTTGTTTGATATATTGTTTTATTGTTTGATTGATTGAATGTTTGATGGTTTGTTTGATAGATTGTTTTATTGTTTGATTGATTGAATGTTTGATGGTTTGTTTGATAGATTGTTTTATTGTTTGATTGATTGAATGTTTGATGGTTTGTTTGATAGATTGTTTTATTGTTTGATTGATTGAATGTTTGATGGTTTGTTTGATAGATTGTTTTATTGTTTGATTGATTGAATGTTTGTTTGATTGAATGTTTGATGGTTTGTTTGATAGATTGTTTTATTGTTTGATTGATTGAATGTTTGATGGTTTGTTTGATAGATTGTTTTATTGTTTGATTGATTGCATGTTTAATGGTTTGTTTGATAGGTTGTTTTATTGTTTGATTGATTGAATGTTTGATGGTTTGTTTGATAGATTGTTTTATTGTTTGATTGATTGAATGTTTGATGGTTTGTTTGATAGATTGTTTTATTGTTTGATTGATTGAATGTTTGTTTGATTGATTGAATGTTTGGTGGTTTGTTTGATAGATTGTTTTATTGTTTTATTGATTTATTGTTTGATTGTTTGATTGACAGTCCGACTGACTGACTGACAAACTTGAAATGCAGTAATACTATTATATCGATCAGGTGGGAATATATTGTATTGATCAGGTTAGTAGATATTGTACCGATCAGGTATTATAGATCATGTGCATGCAATAAACTAAAAAAAAAAACATTTTGACTGTTTCTCATTCATGTACTGTGCATAATCTGCTCCCGTGTTGTAGACACTGTGTTGCTCTGTACCTACCTGTTTTCCAATTTATTCGTCCATACATGATAAACACATTCATAAAGTAATAATAGCTTGTATTGATAATATATCAATTAGTTTCACTTGGAAATACTACTACCTTATGAACCACCATGCCTGGCGCTAACAAACAAGTAAGTTATAACTACTGGTGTAGGTCCAGAAAACATTATTATAAAATACAGAATACTTTACAATGCAGAAAACTTGAAACTTTGATGAAATGAACATTTTTATTTCAAAATATGTTCAATAAACTGGGTGACAAGTCATCAGTACCAACCATTGTTGCTGTGCATTAGACACATATGCTGGTAACATTCACAGTATAAAATTATGGTAATTTACCAAGACAATACCTTATAAAAAGTGAACACTGGCTGATGATAAACAAACCATTGTTTCAGTGCATTTACAAGTTTGCTGCTAACATTCACAGTATATGATTATGGTAATTTACCAAGACAATACCTTATAAAAAGTGAACACTAGATGATAACCAACCATTGTTTCAGTGCATTTAGAAGTTTGCTGGTAACATTCACAGTATAGGATTATGGTAATTTGCCAAGACAATACCTTATAAAAAGTGAACACTGGCTGATGATAACCAACCATTGTTTCAGTGCATTTAGAAGTTTGCTGGTAACATTCACAGTATAGGATTATGGTAATTTACCAAGACAATACCTTATAAAAAGTGAACACTGGCTGATGATAACCAACCATTGTTTCAGTGCATTTAGAAGTTTGCTGGTAACATTCACAGTATAGGATTATGGTAATTTACCAAGACAATACCTTATAAAAAGTGAACACTAGATGATAACCAACCATTGTTTCAGTGCATTTAGAAGTTTGCTGGTAACATTCACAGTATAGGATTATGGTAATTTACCAAGACAATACCTTATAAAAAGTGACCACTAGATGATAACCAACCATTGTTTCAGTGCATTTAGAAGTTTGCTGGTAACATTCACAGTATAGGATTATGGTAATTTGCCAAGACAATACCTTATAAAAAGTGAACACTGGCTGATGATAACCAACCATTGTTTCAGTGCATTTAGAAGTTTGCTGGTAACATTCACAGTATAGGATTATGGTAATTTGCCAAGACAATACCTTATAAAAAGTGAACACTGGCTGATGATAACCAACCATTGTTTCAGTGCATTTAGAAGTTTGCTGGTAACATTCACAGTATAGGATTATGGTAATTTACCAAGACAATACCTTTTTGTTTGTTTGTTTGATAGATTGTTTTATTGTTTGATTGATTGAATGTTTGTTTGATTGATTGATTGAATGTTTGGTGGTTTGTTTGATAGATTGTTTTATTGTTTGATTGATTTATTGTTTGATGGTTTGTTTGATAGACCGACTGACTGACTGACAAACTTGAAATGCAGTAATACTATTATATCGATCAGGTGGGAATATATTGTATTGATCAGGTTAGTAGATATTGTACCGATCAGGTATTATAGATCATGTGCATGCAATAAACTAAAAAAAAAAACATTTTGACTGTTTCTCATTCATGTACTGTGCATAATCTGCTCCCGTGTTGTAGACACTGTGTTGCTCTGTACCTACCTGTTTTCCAATTTATTCGTCCATACATGATAAACACATTCATAAAGTAATAATAGCTTGTATTGATAATATATCAATTAGTTTCACTTGGAAATACTACTACCTTATGAACCACCATGCCTGGCGCTAACGAACAAGTAAGTTATAACTACTGGTGTAGGTCCAGAAAACATTATTATAAAATACAGAATACTTTACAATGCAGAAAACTTGAAACTTTGATGAAATGAACATTTTTATTTCAAAATATGTTCAATAAACTGGGTGACAAGTCATCAGTACCAACCATTGTTGCTGTGCATTAGACACATATGCTGGTAACATTCACAGTATAAAATTATGGTAATTTACCAAGACAATACCTTATAAAAAGTGAACACTGGCTGATGATAAACAAACCATTGTTTCAGTGCATTTAGAAGTTTGCTGCTAACATTCACAGTATATGATTATGGTAATTTACCAAGACAATACCTTATAAAAAGTGAACACTAGATGATAACCAACCATTGTTTCAGTGCATTTAGAAGTTTGCTGGTAACATTCACAGTATAGGATTATGGTAATTTGCCAAGACAATACCTTATAAAAAGTGAACACTGGCTGATGATAACCAACCATTGTTTCAGTGCATTTAGAAGTTTGCTGGTAACATTCACAGTATAGGATTATGGTAATTTACCAAGACAATACCTTATAAAAAGTGAACACTGGCTGATGATAACCAACCATTGTTTCAGTGCATTTAGAAGTTTGCTGGTAACATTCACAGTATAGGATTATGGTAATTTACCAAGACAATACCTTATAAAAAGTGAACACTAGATGATATTTCATTGAAAAAATCACAAATTCCATAGATCAAAAAAAACATGTAGCTGGAGTATTCATTGACCTAAAAAAAGCATTTGATACTATTAATCATGATATATTAATCAGGAAATTGGAGAGATATGGGATCAGGGGGGTAGTATTGGACTGGGTAAGAAGCTATCTAAATAAAAGACAACAATTTGTGACAATGAGAGATTATAAATCTGAATGTTTGGACATTGCTTGTGGTGTCCCCCAGGGGTCAGTGTTGGGTCCAAAACTGTTCATCTTGTACATTAACGAGATATGTAAAGTATCCAATATATTTAAATGTATTTTATTTGCGGATGACACTAATCTTTTTTTTTCTGGTGAGAATGTCCAGCAGCTTTTAGAGGTCATCACATCTGAAATGAAGAAATTGAAGGAATGGTTTGATAGAAACAAATTATCATTGAACTTGAGCAAAACTAAAATTATGTTGTTTGGAAACTGTAGATTGGATACTCAGGTACAAGTTAAAATAAATGATGTGATTATTGAAAGAGTTTATGAAAATAAATTCCTAGGTGTAATAATAGACCATAAAATCTGTTGGAAACCTCACATAAAACATGTCCAATCTAAACTCTCACGAAGCATTTCAGTCATGAGTAAAGTAAAGCACATCCTGGATAGAAAATCACTCTACATTCTCTACTGTTCACTCGTTTTACCATATTTAAATTACTGTGCTGAAGTCTGGGGAAACAATTATAAGTCTACACTACAACCACTTTTTATACTCCAAAAAAGGGCCATAAGGATAGTTCACATTGCAGGTTATCGTGATCACACTAACATATTGTTTCTGGAGTCAAAGACATTGAAGTTAAATGATCTTGTGGAATTTAAAACGGCACAATTAATGTATAAAGCAAAAAGTCATGCACTTCCAAGAAACATTCAAGAATTGTTCTTTGATAGGGAGGGGGGTTATAATCTGAGGGGAGAACACAATTTAAAGGTGCTAAACGTACGCACTACCATGAGAAAACACTGCATCTCAATATGTGGAGTGAAACTGTGGAACAGTCTTAATGTGGTGTTAAAGCAATGTCCAAACATGAGACAATTCAAACTGATGTATAAGGAAATTATGTTCACAAGGTACAGGGATGAAGAAGGGACTTGATATTCACAGGTGTTTACATTTTTATTTTGTTTCTATTTTATTTTATACATATATAGTTTTTGTTTTTTGTTTTGCATATATATATATATATATTTTTTTTCTTTTCTTTTCTTTTCTTTTTTTATGTTTAAAATAGTACACTCATTTGAGTAGTGGAAAAGGGGTAGGATTAAATAAGTGTATACTTCTTCCTACTCCTTTTCGAACATGCAGATTGAGTTGTTTTTCTTTTTTGTTATTGTTTGTTGTATTCATTGCATGTTCGAAATAAAGACTTCAAATCAAATCAAATCAAATAACCAACCATTGTTTCAGTGCATTTAGAAGTTTGCTGGTAACATTCACAGTATAGGATTATGGTAATTTACCAAGACAATACCTTATAAAAAGTGACCACTAGATGATAACCAACCATTGTTTCAGTGCATTTAGAAGTTTGCTGGTAACATTCACAGTATAGGATTATGGTAATTTGCCAAGACAATACCTTATAAAAAGTGAACACTGGCTGATGATAACCAACCATTGTTTCAGTGCATTTAGAAGTTTGCTGGTAACATTCACAGTATAGGATTATGGTAATTTGCCAAGAAAATACCTTATAAAAAGTGAACACTGGCTGATGATAACCAACCATTGTTTCAGTGCATTTAGAAGTTTGCTGGTAACATTCACAGTATAGGATTATGGTAATTTACCAAGACAATACCTTATAAAAAGTGAACACTGGCTGATGATAACCAACCATTGTTTCAGTGCATTTAGAAGTTTGCTGGTAACATTCACAGTATAGGATTATGGTAATTTACCAAGACAATACCTTATAAAAAGTGAACACTGGAGGATAACCAACCATTGTTTCAGTTCATTTAGAAGTTTGCTGGTAACATTCACAGTACAGGCACGTCACATGATCAACTACAGGGCATACCTTACAGTTGGTCTCTCGCATCAATGACTTCATTGTCCATTGATAAATGGATGAAACGCCAGATGATCTGTGGACCAAAAAATATCCAATACATGCTTCCAAAGTATATAAATAAGAGGCCAATGGACTGCATTAGAAAAGTGTGGCATGTTACCTACAGTATATACTTTTATAAACTGGGTGACTGTCAGCAACCATTGGTTCTGTGCAAACGGTAAAAATGAGGGGGGAAAAAGATAAATAAAAAAATAAACTATATACACACACAATGCAAATGATGAATGGAGTCGACACAGCTAGATCGCTAACATAACGTCTCATCTGCAAGTGGTCCAAACATGCCTATGCAATATCGACAACCGTGGCCCAAATACATGTGTTCAACGCATTTGTCTTGTACAGAAAACAGTGCAACTACCCATACACTATACTATACTATAATACACTATACTACACTATACTACTCTCAGCTAGCTATACTATGTACCGGAGTGGTACACATGGTTCTGTCTGTATCACACAATGATGGATTATTTAGAAGTAATCTGTACTTCTGTGTGCCGGATTATTTAGAAGTAGTCTGTACTTCTGTATGACAACTAATAAAGAAACTATTTAGAGAAATCCCTCTTTGTGTGGTACAGAGCGAAGCATTTGTCACGATGCAGGGGGACTTTGCACGATGTGCAAAAAGATCTGGTCTCACTCCTGAGGCCACGCCTACTGCAGACCCGACATTTCCTACACGGTAGCTTTTGCTTGGGGGTGGCTTTGTATGCAACCATTACATGCTTCACAAAGCCACCCACTAATCTGCTCTGCGGGTCCCCCGGTGGGGCCCTAGGGTCGCGCTGCCCGTCACGCCCCACCTGTTCAGCCCCTGCCTCCTGCTCAGCCCCTGCCTCCTCCTCACCCCCACCCCCTGCCTCCTCCTCACCCCCACCCCCTGCCTCCGCCTCCGCCTCCATCTCCGCTGTCACCCCAGGAATCTTCTTCTCCTGACCCCCTGTGTAGGTCCGCGCCACAGCCCTGGTGAACCGGAAGAGGTTGTAATAATAGCCTTGTGGGTGCCTGGTTTTGTACAAGACAAAAGCGTTGAACATACATATTTGGATCAGATATATCACAAACTTTTTGGTCCACTTTCCAGTCTTACGTGCAGCCGGATAGTACGAGATGTTCTGATCCAACTGGTCGACGCCTTTCATGAATTTATTGTAAGACATGATGGATGACGGCTTGAGCATCTCCACCCTCAGCGCTTTGCCCTTCTTCTGCTTCTGCCACACTTTCGCCATTTCCATGGTGTCCTCGTGGTAGCTGCTGATGGTCTTCACGATCCTCTTATCGTGCCATGCCACGATCAGGACCTGCTTATTGTTGACCGCAATGCGCTCCCCCACACGGATGTCAGCTTTGGTCAGGTTCTTGATGATGGCTGGCTCCCCCGGTGCTTCCTGAGGGTACCACAGACATCGGTCCTCAACTGTCGGAGCCTGGCGGACATGTGTACACTGTTGTAAAAATTATCCATGTACAGCGTATAACCGGCCCCAGACAAACGTCCAAGCAGACCGACGACCGTGTCCCCCAGGTTCGCACCATCCCGGCAATATGGCTTGAATGCAAAGCAATATCCTGTGCGTGATTCGCACAGGAAGTACGACTTGATGCCATACCGGGTTGGCTTGTTGGGGTTGTAGACCCGGAAGGTCAGGCGGCCTCGCCATGCCATCATCCCCTCGTCAATGGCGAGCTCACGTTCGGGTTGGTACAGTTCCTTGCACCTCGCGTTGACATGGTCGACTACAGGGCGTACCTTACACAATTTGTCTCTAACATCCAGGGATGTATTGTCTGCAAAGTGGAGGAATTGCCAGATCAACTCATACCGGTTGCGTGGCATGGTGTCTGAGTAGTATGGTGTGAACATCATATCGTCAGTGGTCCACATCATGTCCACGCGAGGCTTCCAAAGGACACTGCTCAGGAAATTGAGTCCAAGGAACTTCTTCAGCTCCTTCAATGTGAGGGCCGTCCAATGCAGTGCCCTGCTACTGGTTAGCGTGGGGTCCAGCCGGGCAATGCACTGATCAGCGTAGAGGTTGGTCTGGGCAACAATGGCATTGAGAAAAGCATCCGTCAGGAACAGATCTAGCCATTTTGCAGGCCGGTACGATTTCAGTGCCACGGCGTCCTGGAGCAACCCCGGTTGGGCTGTGAAGGGGATCCTGTGAGGCACCCAGCCCTCATGAGACCAGGCATTCTCCTCTTCCTGACGGATCGCAGACCTGCTCTTCGCTCCACGACGTGTCAATTATACAAATATACTATAACACCCCTACTGTAGACAAACATTCATATGCCATGTAGTTACAAACTGTGTGTGAGTGAATGAGTGAGTGTGTGTGGGGTTCAGATGTCAGAGCTGGACGTGGTGTGGGGGTCAGAGGTCAGAGCTGGAAGTGGTGTGCAGAGTGAGGCCAACTTACCGCGCTTAGATGTGCGTTTCCGCCCTGCAACGGGTTCCGGCATGTCCCGACTAGCATCCAGTTCTAGAATCACATGATGTAATACATTACACTAGGGCAACGTATTGTCATTTTATTTACATGATATATATATATATATAGCATTATGTGTTATATTTTATGTACAATTACCTGCAGGAGTAGACTGTGATGCTATGTCGTTGCCAGTCTCTGTGTCACTCTCTGCGGAGTCTGCGCCAGAATCTGAATTGGATTAAATTAATTCAGTAAGTAAGTCTCATAAAACACAATAGTAATACATTTACATACATGAATGTAGTTAGTACATACCCAAGTATGTTGGTGTACCACCGCCGGACTCGGTGTCGGATCCTGTAATGAACACAAAATAAATCCGTGGCCATTGTACATCAAAGCATGTACAATGCCACGTGTGTGTGTGTGTGTGTATGTGTGTGTGTGTGTTATTGGATGTTATTTCCATTATTTTATTCATGCTGTTCAAATCGATACATAGAGGATAAGCTACATTATTGGATATGCATAGAGGCCTCGCCATGTGCTGTGAAGTTCAAAGGGGTTGGGGGAGTGTTCATGGCTTTGATCTTATAGGCCTTGTGTGTGTGTCACTCACACACACACACACACACACGCACAAGCCCTTAAAAAAAAAAAAAAAAAAAAAGGAGGGCATGCCCTCCATCTCACACTTCAAACAGGCCTACAAACAACATCTGATGCTAGAAAACCTCTGCACTCACTGTGTATAGCATTTAGCACAGTACCAATAGCATTGATTACTACAGCACACACACACACAAGCCCTTGTAAAAAAAAAAAAAAAAAGGAGTGCATGCCCTCCATCTCACACTTCAAACAGGCCTACAAACAACATCTGATGCTAGAAAACCTCTGCACTCACTGTGTATAGCATTTAGCACAGTCCCAATAGCATTGATTACTACAGCACACACACACACACACACACACACACACACACAAGCCCTTGTAAAAAAAATAAAAGGAGGGCATGCCCTCCATCTCACACTTCAAACAGGCCTACAAACAACATCTGATGCTAGAAAACCTCTGTATAGCATTTAGCACAGTCCCAATATCATTGATTACTACAGCACACACACACACACACACACACAACACACACAACACACAAGGCCTATAAGATCAAAGCCATGAACACTCCCCCAACCCCTTTGAACTTCACAGCACATGGCGAGGCCTCTATGCATATCCAATAATGTAGCTTAGCCTCTATGTATCGATTTGAACATGCATGAATAAAATAATGGAAATAACATCCAAATCAAATAAGCAGATCACTGCATCAATGCCTGCATATCACACACACACACACACACACGGCCTATAAGATCAAAGCCGTGAACACTCCCCCAACCCCTTTGAACTTCACAGCACATGGCGAGGCCTCTATGCATATCCAATAATGTAGCTTAGCCTCTATGTATCGATTTGAACATGCATGAATAAAATAATGGAAATAACATCCAAATCAAATAAACAGATCACTGCATCAATGCTTGCATATCACACACACACACACACACACACACACACACACACACACACACACACACACACACACACACACACACACACACACACACACACACACACACACACACACACACACACACACACACACACACACACACACACACACACACACACACACACACACACACACACACACACACACACACACACACACACACTCAAAGCCATGGACAAGGCCTATAATATGCATATCCAAATGATGTAACTGTATCGATTTGAACATGCATGTAAACACACAATATTCACATTGCATGACTTACCCTTCTCCCCTCGACCACCACGACCACCATGCCCCCTGTCGGACTCGTGAGATGAATCAGATCCATAGTATCTCCGACCAAGATCAATGTCCTCGTCAGATGACTCCCGATCTATAATGAATGCATACCGGCGTTGGTTGGCGAACTAACGTTACGTATTCACAGTATACAATGAATCAATTAGCGTTAGGTAAATCATCATCAAAATATACACGTTTCACACACACCCAATCACATATACACAACCTTACCTGGTGGTTGCCAATCGGAGCTGCCGTCAGATTCATGCACAGTTGAATCGCTGTCCGAGGAGGCTGAAGAAGATATCAGCACAGCGGCCACCTTCCTCTTCCTCGAACTGCGACGGGGACAGCCGCTCCCGGTCCCGGGGCGAGACACGTCGCTGGGCCCAGCGACGGTCTCACGGCTCTCTCCGATCGGAGCTACCAAAGGACCGTTCGTTGGTGCTGCTGCTGCTGCTGCTGCAACGGCGGGTCCAAATGCCAGCTTCGTTTGAACAAACCGATCCGCCGTCGGTCTGTCGCCTTGCTTACCTACACTACGTCTCCTCATACTGATCTGGCCATCTGGCCACATGGCCACTGGCCATGACAACATCCCCTCCAAATTCCTCAGAGACGCAGCAGCCGCCATCACCCCAGTCATCACACACATAATAAACCTCTCTATAAAACAGGGGCACGTCCCCAAGGACTTCAAAATTGCGAGAGTGACCCCTCTGCACAAAAAGGGCAGCAAATTAGACCCAGGCAACTACCGCCCTGTTTCTATTCTTACCTCCATCTTGAAAGTCATGGAGAAAATTGTCTACGAACAGGTCGAAAAGTACCTGGCGGAAAAAAATCTAATCTACGAATTCCAATCTGGCTTCAGAACGTCCCACTCCACTGACACATGCCTCCTCTATTTGAACGACCACATCAAACAAGAGGTGGACGCGGGCAAATACTTCGGCATGGTCATGCTGGACCTACAAAAGGCCTTCGACACTGTCAATCACTCCATTCTAATGGACAAGCTAAAGGCAATTGGTTTTGATAGCTTATCAGTGAGCTGGATGCAATCCTACCTGGAGGGGAGAGAACAGATGGTAGAGGTAAACGGTACTCTATCCCCCCCCCTCACAGTGAGCTGTGGTGTTCCACAAGGAAGCATACTAGGACCGCTACTCTTCCTAATCTATGCAAATGACATGTCGTCAGCCTGTGACTGCAACTTGTTCCTGTTTGCGGACGACTCAGCCCTGCTGGTCTCTGACAAGAACAAATTGCAGGTTGAAAAAACCCTCAGCACGGAACTAGGCAAAATCTGCATATGGCTCGCTGATAACAAACTATCATTACACATGGGCAAAACAGAGTCCATTCTCTTCGGTTCAAATAACAAACTCAGCAAGACCGACGGCTTCTCAGTTACAGTGGTTGACAATATTGTCACAAGGAAAGACGAAATTACCTACCTGGGTTCCATCCTAGAGGCAAATCTTTCCTGTGACAAAATGGCATCCAATGTAATAAAAAAAAGTCAACCAACGAACTAGATTCTTGTACCGGATCTCCTCTCTGGTAAACAAGAATACCCTGAAGACTCTGGCAGGAGCACTCATTCAAGGGTACTATGACTATGCGTGCACCTCATGGTACCAAAGCACCTCAAAGGCGCTTAAAACAAAATTACAAACATCACAAAACAAACTGGTCAGACTACTACTTGACCTGAACCCCAGAACCCACCTCACCCCTGCCCACTTTGACAACCTAGGATGGCTTAGAGTAGACGACAGAGTACAGCAACTTGCAATGGGCCTGGTCTTCAAGATACACTATACGACCGGGGTGCCCATGTACATGTCAAAATACTTCCCAAAGGTCAGTGAATACCACAACCACTACACCAGAGGAAGCTCAACAAATCATGTTAAACCCAGATTCGGCTTAAACAAGGGACTAAACACGTTTCGCAATTATGCCACAACAATGTGGAACGCCCTACCCAAAGCTGTAAAGGAATGTGAATCCCTGCCCACATTCAAAACCGCTCTTAAAGAGCACCTACGGGAGGCTGCAATTCGAAACTGGCCACCGTAAATGCCCAAAACCCCCACCACCTCCTAATAGACAGTCTCCTCCCCACCGCATGTATATATTCCCTCCCCGCCGTATGTATATTTCCCTCCCACCCACCCACCCCCTCCTAATGTACAGTCCCCTCCCCATCATATGTATATACTTTGTCAGGATCTAGGGGTAACAGTACTGTATATTTGAATACCGCTTATGTCACAAATGTATCAGTACTAAATACCTATATGTCCCTATGCCATAAAAGTCATGTATGTTGTGTATGTCATAAATGTCTATATGAAATGAAAATGGGGGACCCTGATGGAAACAAGACAAACGTCTTTCTCAGGTCTGCATCCCCTTAACAATTGTATGTATTGAGCCGTACTGTATTGTACCCATTCTGCAATCTGTTAAATAAAGTGTTCATTCATTCATTCATTCATTCATTCATTCATTCATTCATTCATTCATTCATTCATTCATTCATTCATTCATTCATTCATTCATTCATTCATTCATTCATTCATTCATTCATTCATTCATTCATCTAAATGGAACTACTAACTGATCAAACTACTATTACTACTACTACTACAATATACTAACTAAACTGCACACTAATCCCTCACAAAAGTACTACTAGTTAGCACGACTAAGTACTTCTAAAGCACAGCTGAAACCTTACAATTATTCTGATACTACCACTATACTGTATAAAACTATAAATATAGACTATAGGATGATCACAATACAAATATCTCTCTCTCAATCTCTCTCTCTCTATCTCTCTATCTATCTCTCTCTCTCTCTCTCCCCTACAAAACCTTGTCGATTCTGGGATGCCGCAAACTTTTATACCTGTGGTCAGGTATGCTGGCCAATCAAATGCCAGCTTCATTGTAGGGTGCAATATTCATTCTCTTGTGATACAGTGTTAGAAAATAGGGGGACACTGCCACCTAGTGTAATTTGAGAGGAACTGCAGTTTCCGGTCCAAACTCGCTGCCAAAAGCTCCGCGGTGAAGTTCAGACTGGGAAAATCGAAAAAGATGTAAACAGATCAAAGACGAGTTACGGCGTCTTCGGCAGAATGAGCATGGCGAGCAAAGACGAGTTCCGGCGTTTTCGGCGATTAAAGTGTTAACATAACAGACCTACGTTTGGGGGAACTAATGGGATAACTGGGGTTGCAACAAAAGTGCAACTAAGGGCTAAAAACACAATGAAATAAAATAATAATAATAATAAATAATATATCCTTCTTAGCAGACTTCTTAGCTTAACATGCAGGGAACTAATGGGATAACTGGGGATGATGTTTGCTCCTGACAAGAGTCTCAAAGTCTGGGGTGATGGTAGACAAAACAACTCTGAGGTCATGCTCAATGTCCAATCTGTTCCTGTTACTATATGAATTGAAAATGGGGGACCCTGATGGAAACAAGACAAACGTCTTTCTCAGGTCTGCATCCCCTTAACAATTGTATGTATTGAGCCGTACTGTTTTGTACCCATTCTGCAATCTGTTAAATAAAGTTTTCATTCATTCATTCATTCATTCATTCATTCATTCATTCATTCATTCATTCATTCATTCATTCATTCATTCATTCATTCATTCATTCATCCATTCATTCATTCATTCATTCATTCATTCATTCATTCATTCATTCATTCATTCATTCATTCATTCGTTCATTCATTCATTCATTCATGCATTCATTCCTCCTCTTTGTCTTCAGCTGGACCAGAGCTGAGAAGCCACTTTCACAAAGATAGGTAGTGAAGAAAAAAAAGTGAAAAAAAAAAAAAAAACACATCCCACTCAAAATGGCCCCGCGACCCACTTTTGGGTCGCGACCCACCAGTTGAGAAACACTGCTTTAAACCATCTTTCTTTACAGGAGAACCATCAGCGATTCAATAATCAATATGTTATCAGTGAGATTCAAGTATCTTACTGGGTGCATTGACCCTTTAACTCGTCCTCTTTACAGGAGAACATCAGTGGTTCAGGTATCTTATTGGGTGAATATACCCTTTAACTCTCCCTCTTTACAGGAGAAATATCAGTAGTTCAAGTATCTTTCTGGGTGTATTTACCCTTTAACTCTCCCTTTTTACAGGAGAAATATCAGTAGTTCAAGTATCTTACTGGGTGCATTTACCCTTTAACTCTCCCTTCTTACAGGAGAAATATCAGTACCCATATATACAATGTGCATCAATCAAATACAAAATACAATATCAAAATACAAAAGGTGAAACAGGGTCAAAAGCCGTTGGAAGTCCTTGTGCTCTCGTTCAATCAGTTCGTATCATAGAAAAGGATATGATGTTAGTTAGTTCGTTAATTCCTGATCCACTTCCTCACTGGGAATGAGGGAGGTAATTCACAAACAGAGTCCATTCTCTTCGGTTCAAATAACAAACTCAGCAAGACCGACGGCTTCTCAGTTACAGTGGTTGACAATATTGTCACAAGGAAAGACGAAATTACCTACCTGGGTTCCATCCTAGAGGCAAATCTTTCCTGTGACAAAATGGCATCCAATGTAATAAAAAAAAGTCAACCAACGAACTAGATTCTTGTACAGTAGTATTACTACTACTACTACAATATACTAACTAAACTGCACACTAATCCCTCACAAAAGTACTACTAGTTAGCACGACTAAGTACTTCTAAAGCACAGCTGAAACCTTACAATTATTCTGATACTACCACTATACTGTATAAAACTATAAATATAGACTATAGGATGATCACAATACAAATATCTCTCTCTCAATCTCTCTCTCTCTATCTCTCTATCTATCTCTCTCTCTCTCTCTCCCCTACAAAACCTTGTCGATTCTGGGATGCCGCAAACTTTTATACCTGTGGTCAGGTATGCTGGCCAATCAAATGCCAGCTTCATTGTAGGGTGCAATATTCATTATCTTGTGATACAGTGTTAGAAAATAGGGGGACACTGCCACCTAGTGTAATTTGAGAGGAACTGCAGTTTCCGGTCCAAACTCGCTGCCAAAAGCTCCGCGGTGAAGTTCAGACTGGGAAAATCGAAAAAGATGTAAACAGATCAAAGACGAGTTACGTCGTCTTCGGCAGAATGAGCATGGCGAGCAAAGACGAGTTCCGGCGTTTTCGGCGATTAAAGTGTTAACATAACAGACCTACGTTTGGGGGAACTAATGGGATAACTGGGGTTGCAACAAAAGTGCAACTAAGGGCTAAAAACACAATGAAATAAAATAATAATAATAATAAATAATATATCCTTCTTAGCAGACTTCTTAGCTTAACATGCAGGGAACTAATGGGATAACTGGGGATGATGTTTGCTCCTGACAAGAGTCTCAAAGTCTGGGGTGATGGTAGACAAAACAACTCTGAGGTCATGCTCAATGTCCAATCTGTTCCTGTTACTATATGAATTGAAAATGGGGGACCCTGATGGAAACAAGACAAACGTCTTTCTCAGGTCTGCATCCCCTTAACAATTGTATGTATTGAGCCGTACTGTTTTGTACCCATTCTGCAATCTGTTAAATAAAGTTTTCATTCATTCATTCATTCATTCATTCATTCATTCATTCATTCATTCATTCATTCATTCATTCATTCATTCATTCATTCATTCATTCATTCATTCATTCGTTCATTCATTCATTCATTCATTCATGCATTCATTCCTCCTCTTTGTCTTCAGCTGGACCAGAGCTGAGAAGCCACTTTCACAAAGATAGGTAGTGAAGAAAAAAAAGTGAAAAAAAAAAAAAAAACACATCCGCGACCCACTCAAAATGGCCCCGCGACCCACTTTTGGGTCGCGACCCACCAGTTGAGAAACACTGCTTTAAACCATCTTTCTTTACAGGAGAACCATCAGCGATTCAATAATCAATATGTTATCAGTGAGATTCAAGTATCTTACTGGGTGCATTGACCCTTTAACTCGTCCTCTTTACAGGAGAACATCAGTGGTTCAGGTATCTTATTGGGTGAATATACCCTTTAACTCTCCCTCTTTACAGGAGAAATATCAGTAGTTCAAGTATCTTTCTGGGTGTATTTACCCTTTAACTCTCCCTTTTTACAGGAGAAATATCAGTAGTTCAAGTATCTTACTGGGTGCATTTACCCTTTAACTCTCCCTTCTTACAGGAGAAATATCAGTACCCATATATACAATGTGCATCAATCAAATACAAAATACAATATCAAAATACAAAAGGTGAAACAGGGTCAAAAGCCGTTGGAAGTCCTTGTGCTCTCGTTCAATCAGTTCGTATCATAGAAAAGGATATGATGTTAGTTAGTTCGTTAATTCCTGATCCACTTCCTCACTGGGAATGAGGGAGGTAATTCACAATCCTACCAGGCTGTTGAGGCAACAGGGTGTTGAGGCAACAGGGGTAACAGATCAGGCTCCGGGTATAGCTCTGATCTAGATCTGAGGTTCAGTGGGTTGGCTCGCCATCTTGTGTCGGTCTGGCACACTGCCTCGTCCCACGTGGGCACACGTGATGAGTGGTGGTCGGTCGGGACTCCTGGGAACTCTTCCCAGGGGTGGAACGGGGTGGTAGAAAAACCTGGCCTGCGTTATACAGGCATTCAGAAAATAAAAGCTATTTACCATCTTTCATTGCTTTATCATATTTTCATTGCTTCTAGAATGAACAGTCAATCAGGCTACTTTTGGCTTTGCTAAGCTAAAGTAGGCTACCTTATCACAGCACGTGGGAATTTCCATTTGTCTTATGCTAAGTTAGGCTAAAGTGCACTAGCATATGCGAACATTCCTCACATTCCATATTAAACTCTCAAAAGCAGTACAAATTTATATAGACCATGTTCTTATCATACAGCATATCAATACAACCATAAGTACTTCTGAAATGGTCTCTCTCTAGTTTTCATTTAACCAATTTGGGCTTTAGCATTGAGCTAGCATGACTCGGTGAACTGCATTATTTAGCTGATTAGCATTGAGCTAGCGATTTTGCACATTCGACAGTGAGACAACACAATATTGATGAATCTCACCAAAACCGCTTCTGGAAGTGGTATGCTCTTTAACTGCAACAACCTCTTCGGTTTTGTAACTGGGGGAATCTTTTATGACTGTTTGATAACTATTTTGTGGCGCTAGTTCATCTCGGTTTCCAGCAGCATTCAGCAGCTGCGTCATTCTCCACCAGTTTCTAATCTCATCTGCCGTATGGCAAGGCTCACCTGCCGTAAGGCAAGGCGTGAACTGTTGTGACACCTAACTCGCGTCATGAGGTAACTTAAAGGGCCAATGAGGAAATTCAAAGGATTTGGTCAACACATTGCTAACCTCATATGAATATACATATAACCCAATAACATTAACTATTTATGTTCTTATTCAATGGCATTAACTATTTATGTTCTGTAGTGAGCTCTTGGTGGTTAGGAAATGTAGTCAACGACACAGGTTGTCTAGTCAGGACACGGGAGGCAGGAACGGTCTTTGAGGAGTTTTATTATCAATCATCAGACAGATGCACAGGCAATTGTTACTTTCTATTTACATTTACATTTACATTTAGTCATTTAGCTGACGCTTTTATCCAAAGCGACTTACAAGTTCTGTACGACAGGTCATCAGGAAGGATACAACTCTATCAGCTGAGTAAAAATATTCATCAAAGTGTTGCATGTTACAGTGTAGGTTAGTTTATTAGGACAAGTGCATGACAGTAAGGTTAGTTAGGGTTAGAATTTTTATTTTTTTATTATTTCAGATAATGGTTGAAGAAGTGCGTCTTTAGTCGACGGCGAAAGATTGGACGGGATTCGGCTGTCCTAACTGGGGTGGGTAGTTCATTCCACCATTGTGGGGCAAGGACTGAGAATAGGCGGCTTCTCTTTGATGACCCTCCCGGAGCTTGGATAGGAGTAGGTCTAAGGCGGCCAGAAGATGCAGAGCGTAGGGGTCTTGAGGGTGTGTAGTTAGAGACCATTGACCGGAGGTAGGCGGGAGCAGTTCCCTTTGCCGCACGGTATGCTAGATCGAGGGCCTTGAAGCGGATACGTGCAGCAATGGGGAGCCAGTGCAGGTCCCTAAGAAGTGGGGTGACATGGGCAGACTTTGGTAGGTTTGAGATCAGGCGGGCCGCTGCGTTCTGAATGAGTTGAAGAGGCTTGGTGGCAGTGGCCGGGAGGCCAGCTAGCAGTGCGTTGCAGTAGTCGAGGCGGGAGATGACTGTTGATTGGACGAGGAGTTGGGTGGCTTCTTTTGTCAGATCCTTCTGACGTTGCTCAGGAGGAATCGGCAGGTTCTGGTTGTCGCTGCGATGTGAGCAGAGAAGTTCAACTGGTGGTCGAGGACAACACCAAGGTTCTTGGCGGTCGGGGACGCGGTCACAGGTGCATTCTCGACTGTGATGGAGAGGTCGGTCAGGGGGGAGGATTTGGCCGGCAGGTGGAGCAATTCTGTTTTGCTTAGGTTCAGTTTGAGTTGGTTGGTCGTCATTCAGGCGGAGATGTCGGACAGACAGGCCGAGATCCGCTCAGAGACGTGGATATCTGAGGGAGGGAAGGAGAGGAAGAGTTGAGTATCATCGGCATAACAATGATATGAGAAGCCATGAGACGTGATAATGTTACCCAGTGATTTAGTGTAGAGGGAGAAGAGAAGGGGTCCTAGGACCGAGCCCTGGGGGACACCCGTCCGCAGGGGGCGGGTGGCCAACAGAGTCCCTCTCCATGACACTTGGTAGGAGCGGTCATTGAGGTATGATGTCAGCCATGTCAGCGCAGATCCAGCCACTCCCATTCCTGCGAGAACCGCGAGGAGGATCTGATGGTTGACTGTGTCGAAGGCTGCAGATAGATATAGGAGAATCAGGACAGAGGAGAGGACTTTCGCTTTTGTTAAGTGAAGTGCCTCTGTGACCGCAATGAGGGCCGTTTCTGTGGAGTGGCCAGTCCGGAAGCCAGACTGATTAGGGTCTAGGAGGTCATTCTGTAAGAGATAAGCAGTAAGTTGGTTGGATACAGCACGTTCAAGTGTTTTAGAAAGGAAGGAGAGAAGAGAGACAGGACGATAGTTGCCTATGACGGTGGGGTTCAGGGTTGTTTTTTTTATGAGGGGCGTGACTCTGGCTTGTTTTAGGGAGGTGGGGAGCACCCCCGAGTTGAGTGAGGAGTTGATGGTTGCAGTTAGGAATGGGAGGATGTCCGGTGCTATGGTCTGGAGGAGAGGGGAGGGTAGCCGGTCCAGCTGGCATGTAGTCGGACGGTTCGACGTTACCAGTGTCAGGGTCTCGGCTTCTGGGCAGGCAGGTTTCTCAACGAGGGGACAGAGCTTGTCGAAGGAGGTTGCAAGGGCTGAGAGGAGGGTGGAGGTTGCCATCTCTGTGGGGAGAGCAGAGAAAGTATCACTCAAAGGTAGAGCAGATATTATGTCAGAGGAGAGGGTGGAGGGGGATAGGGAGGGCAGGTTGCGTCTGAGTGAGACGGTTTGAGTTGGGATGAAGACCTTCCGGTTAAGCATGAGAGTTAGTGAGAAGGATATGAAGGAATGGTCAGATACATGTAGGGGAGTTACCGTGGTTTTAATGATGCTGGAGTTACGGGAAGATATGAGATCCAAGGAGTTGCCTGCTTTGTGGGTGGGGGGCATGGCAGTGGGAGTCAGGTCAAATTGTTGTAGGAGGGAGACCACTGGGACCGACTGAGATGAGTCAGGCAGGTTGAAGTCGCCCAATAGAAGGAGAGGGGTACCATCTTCCGGTAAGGAGCTTAGAAGCATGTCCAGCTCATCTGCGAAGTGATC
This sequence comes from Notolepis coatsorum, assembly GCF_963971535.1. NCBI lineage: Eukaryota > Metazoa > Chordata > Actinopteri > Aulopiformes > Paralepididae > Notolepis > Notolepis coatsorum. The sequence goes on from NC_140179.1 coordinate 42,597,095, forward strand.
GAGGGGACCTGGAGGGCAATAGAGTGTAACAATGGTGAGATTGAAAGGATTAGAGACAGATACTGCATGATATTCGAGGGAGGAGAGTGACAGTTCTGGGAGTGGTGTTACATTTGTAGCCCATGAAGGAGATGTCATGAGGCCAGTGCCTCCACCCCGTCTGGAGGGTCGAGGTGTGTGAGTGAAGTTATAGTTTGTAGATAATGCTGCAGGTGTTGATGAGTTATTGGGAGTTATCCAGGTCTCAGTTAGAGCCAGGAGCTGCAGATTTTGACTATGGGCGTAGGCAGTAATGAAGTCAGCTTTCTTGACTGCTGATTGACAATTCCATAAGCCTCCACGTACTGTGACAGGTGTATTAGTGGCTGTAGGAGGGTAGGAGAGATTAGCCGGGTTGCTAGAAAACTGGCGTGGATGGGTTGAATCTGTTCTGGAGGAGCAGATTGTGGATATAGGTATGAGGCACATTTTGGTGTTAAGAGTGGCAGGGAGAAGGTTGTAGGGAGGGGAATATAGGGTTATGGTGTACTTAGCACTGGGTGGATCGGTGGATCCCTCACGGAGAACTCCAGGAAAACTCCTCTCTTTGTCCCTCTTCGTTTCTCGCCGCTTCGCTAACGCTATGCCAGCAAGCCTTTAAATCTCCTTCACTAATTAGTTCTGTCTAACACCTGGCCTTTAATGGGTCACTTAACAACAAAAACAAAATGGCCGCTTTAAACACGCCCCTTAATCAAGTCAGCTGATCAGTCAGCAGTCAAGTCTCAGTTTTAAAGATTTTATTAAATGACTTAAAATGTCTTACCCTGATGTAGTATAATGTCTCTCAGTGAATGTGCTGTCCTTCCACAACAGCTTGTCAGTACAGAGTGATTCCAGGAGGGCTGAGGTTCTGCTTTTAAGCAGGGACAGGGCTCTGAGATCACACTCAGTACACAAGTGCTGTTTTTAAGCAAGAAGCAGCCTTTAATGGGTCACTTAACAACAAAAACAAAATGGCCGCTTTAAACACGCCCCTTAATCAAGTCAGCTGATCAGTCAGCAGTCAAGTCTCAGTTTTAAAGATTTTACTAAATTACTATTTCCCGTTAACACGGTGGGAGTGTGTGAGTGTGTGTGTGATTCTAAATGGGGAGGGAACAAAGACATCAGCGTTACTAATACTTATTAATCAATCTGTTATATACTATACAATATACTGTTGCTACGAGTAACATAAGCCTCACGAGTGGAACTAACAACGGGGATAAACAGTGCTTTACATATCTAGTTACAGGGATAAACAGTGCTAAACAGATACTAAATACTATAATCAACAACATAGATTATACCCAATAGGCTAGATTATCACTATAAACGTACTGGTACATTGCTTCCTAAACAGCTGGTGGAATTATTACTATAAGCCCTAACTATATAAATCACCAACAATAACTAAGCGTCCTCATTATACACATATTTAACACTTACTTGTGATCAGGGATGCACACACGAACTGAAGGAATCAACTAAAGCCCACTATATTCTAAGCTGACAACAACTGACATGCCTGGGCATGTCTGGCAAAAGGGGGCATGGCCTAGCATCGAGTTACATCCCACTGTATTTATGTCTGCCCAGTTCTTGGGCCTTTTGCACATGTTCCTATAACTAAATAGTTATGAATCTGAAACCTGGGTTACACAGGCAGATAGATAGATAGTATGTATTGTTAGCCGTAACAACCTCTTCTTGATAGACAACTTGCTGTCGTCTTACTTACTTTCTTTTTGAGCGAATATGAACTTTAGGCCCAGGGAAGGTTCACTATGAACCCACTATACTTTACCCAGCATAGGTTCACTAGGCATGAACCCACTACACTTTACCCAGGGTAGGTTCACTAGGCATGAACCCACTATACTTTACCCAGGGTTGGTGCACTATATATGGATGCTTTTTTCCTTGGCATGCAGGACTGCAGAGAGAGGGATGGATAGATGGATGGAGGGAGGGATGAGTAGATGGAATAGAGGGATGGGTAGATGGAAGGGAGGGATGAGTAGATGGAATGGAGGGAGGGAGGGATGAGTAGATCGAAGGGAGGGATGGGTAGATGTATGGAGGGAGGGAGGGATGAGTAAATCGAAGGGAGGGATGGGTAGATGGACGCATGGATGGATCTCAAACTTTATCTTCCCCCTATTCACTGTTTCTTGTCACCTTTCTCCATCATCTCTCTTTCCTTCTCCCCCATCTGCCTCTCTCCATTTTTCTAAACCATTTATCCTGACACCCAAATTAAATAGTCTCACCCAGGGAACGGAGCTCCTGTAATTCTATTTGCTACTATTGCCCTGAAGGGAACCCCAGGATGGAGGCCATGACCCAGTCTGAGAACAGAGCTTGTCCTGAAGGGAACCCCAGGATGGAAGCCTTGACCCAGTCTGAGAACAGAGCTTGTCCTGAAGAGAACCCCAGGATGGAGGCCTTGACCCAGTCTGAGAACAGAGCTTGTTCTGAAGAGAACCCCAGGATGGAGGCCATGACCCAGTCTGAGAACAGAGCTTGTCCTGAAGAGAACCACAGGATGGAAGCCTTGACCCAGTCTGAGAACAGAGCTTGTCCTGAATGGAACCCCAGGAGGGAGGCCTTGACCCAGTCTGAGAACAGAGCTTCAGCCTCTCACCCTCTCACCTTCATTTCCATCCTATTCTCTCCTCAGTCATCACCCTTCTCCAACTGTCCTCCCCTCTTCTCAGCGACCTCACCTCCTCGGCTCCCCTTGTCTTCCTCTCTCTCCCCCACTTAGCAAATATCCTCCTCTCTTTCCTCCTCTTCCTTCTCACCTCCTCTCTCATTTCCCCTCTCCCTTCTTCATCTCCCATCCTTTCACCTCCTCTCTACCTCCCCCTCCTCCTCCCCACCACCTTCCTCTCTCCTCTCAGCCGTGACCATGGTTAGCAGAGGACTGTCATACTGTCCCTTCACTTGATATGCATTCGATTTTCACACATACTGTCACTTATCACATTTCACCCCCATATGCTACCCAGGGATAAGGCAGATAGAGAAAGAGAGAGAGCGAGAGAAGAGAGAGAGAGGGAGAGAGGAAGAGAGAGAGGAGAGAGAGAAAAAGGAGAGAGAGAGCGAGGAGAGAGAGAGGGAGAGAGGAAGAGAGAGCGAGAAAGAGGAGAGAGAGAGAGGAGAGAGAGATAAAGAGGAGAGAGAGCGATGAGAGAGGGGGAGAGATGAAGAGAGGAGAGAGAAACGAGAGAGAGAGAGTGAGGAGAGGGAAAGAGTTTTCGGCAGCTTTTCACATTCATTATGACGTTTCCCCGTGGTCCGCGTGGAGCTGGCAGGGCGGCGTGAGGCCCAGCAGGTCTGTGTTTAAGAGAGAGAGAGAGAGAGAGAGAGAGAGAGAGAGAGAGAGAGAGAGAGAGAGAGAGAGAGAGAGAGAGAGAGAGAGAGAGAGAGAGAGAGAGAACGCTGAGCCCAGCACAGCTGTCAGAGCGGCTCTACTCCCCACGCTTTAATATAACCTGTGTTGAAACTCGGCACCGGCGGAAATACAATCCGCCGGAGGATCTTACAGTAGCGAGGCCCCGGCCGTCAGAGCTAATACAAGGAGCAGGTATATAATGTTAGCGTGTGTTTCTCCTTCTCTCCGATATCGCAGTGACCCCTCGCCACCGTCGCTTCCAATTCACGTCAAGTGTGATGAATTTCACTCTCCGGGGAAAACTCATATGGCGTGACGGCGTTTCCCGGGGCTGTTGGGGCTTCGGCCCATATCGTATCTAATTTCATATATATAAAAAAAAAGTGAAAGAAAAATGTCGACCGCGCTGTAATCTTTTTAATATACAGTATTTCACTCTGACAATGTTAGCGGAGGAAGCTGTCTCTCTCTCTTTATTACGTGCCCCGATTCTTCTGTAAGGTATGAGAAATGTCTGATCTTAGTTTGTGGGGCTGAGAGGACAGGGGGACGAAGCGGAAGCGGGATAGAGCGCTGGGCTGCAGCCAGCTATGTGACGGCTGATGAAAGCAAGCCGTTGCTAATCAATCTGGAGACCTGTGTGGACCGTTGGTGTTACTGAGACACACTGAGCTTGATTGATTGATTGATTGAAAACTTTATTAACAGATTGCAGAATGGGTACAAAACAGTACAGCTCAAT
>NC_140179.1:42601457-42652349 GCF_963971535.1 Notolepis coatsorum
GATAGATAGATAGATAGATAGATAGATAGATAGATAGATAGATAGATAGATAGATAGATAGATAGATAGATAGATAGATAGATAGATAGATAGTAGATAGATAGATAGATAGATAGATACTTTATTAATCCCCTTGGGGAAATAAATAACGTAGCATTACGTAACTACTACACGTTTATACAGACCCCTAAGGTGGTGTAAGTTATAACATGTATATTAGTTGTACCATTAGTATGGTGATGGGAAGGACTGTTACAAACTACAAGAAGCCCCACTTTATATGAAGTGTCCCAGTGTATTTTCATAATAATGTAATGTAAAGATGGAATGTAGGGAGAGAGGGATGGAGAGAGAAGGAAGGAGAGAGAGAGAGAGGGATAATGAGAGAAGGAGGGAGAGAGTGAAAGAGAGAAAGCGGGATAGAGAGAGAGGAAGGAGGGAGAGAGGGAGGAGAAAGGGACAGAGAGAGGGAAGAAATGAGAGAGAGAGGGAGGGTGTGATAAAGAGGAAGAGAGAAGGAGGGTGTGAGAGAGAGAAAGAGTGATAAAGAGAGACGAAGGGAGGCAGAGAGAGAGCGAGGGAGGAAAGAGGCAGGGTGGAGGGTGCACAAAAGAACAAGGGAAATAAAGCGAGGAGATATCAAGGGAAATCGTCACCTTAGAGGAGAGGGGCTCATTAAAGTGTCTCTCCTGTCAATAGGACTTATTCATGTTTCAGTCTCTGACTTCACTTCGGCTCAAACAAGGGACTAAACACGTTTCGCAATTATGCCACATCAATGTGGAACGCCCTACCCAAAGCTGTAAAGGAATGTGAATCACTACCCACTTTCAAAACCACTCTCAAGGAACACCTACGGGAGACTGCTATTCGAAACTGGCCCCTGTAAATGTCCTAACCCAACCCCCTCCAATGTACAGTAATTTACCTAGTATGGTTTGTCAATATTCCAATGTACAGTTTTGCCTGTTTGTACAGTGTCCCCCCCCCCCTCCAACCCCCTCCAATGTAAATTACCTAGTATGATTGTCAATATCCCAATGTACAGTTTTGCTTGTACAGTTGTACAGTGTCCCCCCCCCCCCAACCCCTCCCTACCCAACCCCCCCCCCCCCCCCCCCCCCACCCCAACCTCCTCCAATGTACAGTTTTTACGTCAAATGTATATACTCCCTTTTCTGGACTCTTTTTGTATCACAAACAGTAATGTATTTGCAAATCTGGTATGTCATAAATGTATAGATGTAGCAGTACTGTCTATCTGTATGTCATGTATGTCATATATGTCCTGATGAATTGAAAATGGGGGACCCTGATGTAAACAAGACGAAAGTATTTCTCTGGTCTGCATCCCCTTAACAATTGTGTGTATTGAGCTGTACTGTATTGTACCCATTCTGCAATCTGTTAATAAAGTTTTCAATCAATCAATCAAAACTTAGTCACAACCTGCATAGGGCTTTAAAGTCACACTGACACTCTGAGCTTCAGCTGGACACCTGTCACACTTAACAGCACATCCAATTGATTAAATCACACCTACAGTAGACAAGGTCTAGACAAGGCTTTCAGATTAAAAGTCAATAAGACATGGCGACAATGGACACCTAGAGGAATTAAAGCCATAGTTTTGGGGAATTTATGGATTTATGGAACCTTAGATCTAACCCTAACCCTAGAGGGGGTAGTTCCTATCTAGCACAAAGAGATTCAAGCTAGATGGGGCAGTTCCTATCTATACAATACAAAGAGATTAAAGCTAGAGGCGGCAGTTGCTATCTACACTGTACATAGATTAAAGCTAGAGTAGGTTTGGTTTACTTTATTTGTTCAAGGGGGACAGTGTACATTAATAAAACATTTTACAGATGTAAATGCACCCAATTTTAGCCAAAAGGCTATTTTCCATTGGCAGTCCCCCTGCCAGAAGGTACAGGCTAAAATCCTGTGTGAAAAAAGGGTTAGCAATAAAAACAGAATAAAATCAAGATAAATAACATTAGAATAAAAACACAACAAAAGCACATAGACATACGATAGGGATACAGGTCACAATACAGTCATGGACACAAAGACAGAGCACATCATGACATATTAAGAGACCCAGACATAGACAGACACACCATATCCACACACACACATACACACACAGACACCTCATTGTTGACAGTGCTGGTTTTCAATGAGCCATTCCCTAACCCTGCACTTGAATGAATGGTATGATGTGGACACTCTAATTGTTTGAGGAATTGAGTTCCAGTGGTGGGATGCTCTGTATTAAAAGACGGCCTGGCCAAATACACTTTGAAAGGGATTGTACAGTCCCCCCTTGCCGCACCTCTAGTGTTCCTGGTTGAGGCAGACTTGAGGTTGATGAAACCGGACAAAGGAGGAGGAGCCAATCCACACTTTATTTTAAAAACTAGACAGACGTTTTGATATAGAGTCAGGTTTTCCCAACTGAGTAGATTATATTTTTTTAGAATGTGACAATGATGGTACCTGAATGGTTTCTTGTCTAGAATTTGTATTGCTTGTTTGTATAGTGATTGAAGTGGTTTCAGAATGGTGGAATGTGAATTGGACCAAGTTATCAAACAGTATGTGATGGGAAAGAACCATTGAATGAAAATATAGCTTTGCTGCCTCTGTTGAAAGGAAGTTTCTTATGTACCTGAAGTTTGATAGGCTGAACTTTACCTTATTGCAGACTTTTTTTATGTGATTTTTGAAGCTAAGGTTTGGGTCTATGTGTAATCCTAAATACTTATATTCTGATACTACCTGTAATTTCCGACCGGAGATGAAGATATCCTGCTCTGCAACTTCTCTGTGGCCCTTGGAGAAGAACATACAGACAGTCTTAGAGACATTCAATTGTAAACAGCTGTTCTTAAGCCAGGATGTGACATTCACCATGACATTAGACAATTTTGTTGCAACCTCTTCTGTGGTTTTACCGTGTGTAAAGATCACTGTATCATCACCATACATCAGTACATCACATTGGCCACACACAGAAGGCAAATCGTTAATGTACATTCTGAACAGGATTGGACCCAAGACAGAGCCCTGCGGGACACCAGTTGACAGACAGATGGCAGTAGATTTATGATCTTCAATTTTGACAAGTTGGGAACGGAATGAAAGGTATGATTTGAAGAGGTTGAGGAACTCTATGGAGAAGTTGAAATTGACCAGCTTTTGCAAGGATAACAACAAGGATAACAACCTACAGCTGAACAAGCTAAAGACCCAGGAGATGATCGTGGACTACAGGAGGAAGAAGACCGACATACAGCCCCTGTATATCGACAGGGGATGTGTGGAGAGAGTCTCGGTCATCAAGTTCCTGGGTGTCCACCTGGAGGATGACCTGACCTGGAGAATCAACACCACAGCGATAGTAAAAAAGGCACAGCAGAGACTCTACTTCCTGAGAGTACTAAGAAACTACCACCTCAGACAAGACCTGCTTGTGTCTTTTTACCGCTGCTCCGTGGAAAGCATCCTCACCTACTGCATAAATGTGTGGTTCCTCAGCTGCACAGCCGCAGAGAGGAAGGCGCTCCAGAGGGTCGTCAACTCGGCCCAGAAGATCATCGGCTGCCCTCTCCCCTCACTGGAGGGACTATACAACTCCCGCTGCCTCAAAAAAGCAGTAAAAATACTGAAGGACCCACACCACCCGGGCAACAAGCACCTCGTGCGGCTGCGCTCGGGCAGGCGTTTCAGCGTCATGCCCACCCGGACTAACAGACTGAAGTTTAGTTTTTACCCCAGGGCCATATGTGCACTAAACTCAGCTACATTTTAAAACAACAGCCTCCTTGCACCCCCCCCCCCCCCCACCACGCACACGCACAAACACACACTACATTAAGAGATAGTGCAATTATATTTTATACCCCCCTGTTTTATTAATGTTATTTACGCCCCACCCTGTTTTTATATTTAACACTGTGTTTAGGACTGTTTTTATTCTTATTTTACTAGCACCTAGGGTTGCATTGTTTTAATTTCGTTGTAACAACTGTAACAATGACAATAAAGATCTATTCTATTCTATTCTATTCTATTCTATTCTATTCTATTCTATTCTATTCTATTCTATTCTTTTGGAGTAGAATAGTATGGTTAACAGTGTCGAAAGCTTTCCTTAGATCAAGGAACACAGCCCCCACAAGCCCACCCCTGTCCATTGAAGCCTTGACTCTCTCTCAAAAAGAAGCATGTTGCTGTTTCTGTTGAATGGTTAGCCCTGAATCCAAATTGCATTGGGTGCAGTGGGAAGGAGCTGTTATTGAGATGATCAGTGACCTGTTTGGCAATCAGTTTTTCAAACACCTTGGACACTATGGGTAGAATACTGATGGGTCTGTAATTGGATGTCATGAGGTAGTTATTATCTACACAGTATAGAGATTAAAGCTATATGGGGTAGTCCATATCTAGTACAAAGAGACTAAAGCTAGAGGGGGTAGTTCCTATCTACACATTACAGAGATTAAAGCTAGAGGGGGTAGCTCCTATCTACACACTGAGAGTACAAGATATTAAAGCTATATGGGGTAATCATATCTAGTACAAATATACTAAAGCTAGAGGGAGTAGTTCCTATATAGTACACATATATTAAAGCAGAGGAGGTAGTTAGTATCTACACAGTAGTACAATAGATGCATTTGTGCATTTATGTCTGGTTAAATTGTCCATGTTCCTCAGTGTTCTCCCCATTGTCTCTCCCAGTTTGCTTATTGCCTTTTGTACTCCCTTGTCTTGTTTAGTGTTTTTGTCTCCAGTGTGTTAGTTAGTGTATTTGTTATCAGTCTTGTCTTGTATTAGTGTCACTTTAGTCTGTCAGTCTGTCTTCCTCTCCCAGGTGTGTCTCGTTGCAATCAACCCTCATTGGGTCAATAAACCCTTGTATATATGTCAGTCTGCCCTGCCTTCCTTGAACGTTCATTGTCTTCTGTATGCTGTCACCTGTTGCTGTGTACTCCTGTCTATGTTCCTGTACTATTGGATTCCTTGCTCACCCCGCGATATGCTATTTCACACCATGCTAAGTATTTGTTTATAGTCTAGTTTATGTTTGCTTTGCTCGTGTTATTCTCCACTCTGTTTTTCCCTCTTCCAGCGTTGGCCCCCTGAGAGGGATCATCCCTATGTTCCCCGGGTCCTATGTTCCCCGGGTTCTATGTTCCCCGCTTTGATTGATTAATAGATTGAAAATTTTATAAATTTGTATTAATTATTAATGTCCGCCTTGTTTCGAACGGTTAAGCTTAGGCCCTCTTTCGAACTGGTTAAGGTTAGAGTTTGGAATCAGGGCTGGTGGTCAAACATTTTCAATCAATCAATCAAAGCGGGGAACATAGAACCCGGGGAACATAGGACCCGGGGAACATAGACATGCTCCCGGCTGAGAGGTATTATTTTGTAGTTTAGTTCCAGTCTATGTTTCAGCTTATGTGTTCACATGCTCAGTAAAGTTCATATGTTCACTACCTGCCTTGTTCTGCCTGCTTCCTCATCTGACTGTCTGCATTTTGGTCCCACCACCATTTCCACTATGTCTCACCATGACGGCATGAGGCTGAACAGTCGTCCTTCTACCTAAACCAAAATGTTCTTTTCTGGAATGCAAAACACTGATAAGGCCCTATCGCTGGGAAATTGTTTTCTCCCCAGAGGAACTCATAGACTGTATCTGTCTGTTCTCCGTGGCACTTTAAAATAAAAACATCTCTCTGTCTAAAACACACAGTTGTCTCCAGTACTCCTTTATTTTCTTCAACAACGCTGGTCTGTGACAGTTCACTGAAACACAACAGCAGTCTCACAAACAACAACCTGTTTTGCTAGATAATTCATTATACTGTATCTTCTGATGGCTTGATAAAAGTATTAGAAATTATTTCACGTTTGAAATTTACAATGTTCAGCTCAGAACAGTTCCAGCTGTGTGATGCAAAGAAATAAAATAAAGTACTGACCTCTCGCTTTCTCTCTCTCTACACACCAGCGTGTACACACATATGCACACATACAGCTGTCTAGATGTCATTATCCAGATATCTCATATCCCTGTACATCAATCTATAATTCATATTATGTACAGACTACAGTATGTCAATGCTATACTTAGTTTAGTCTACTCTCTTGTATAAATACTTTGTATATCAACTTTGTTAGCTCACCATTCTTTAGATATCTAGGCTATATGGCCATTGCTGTAACCTAGGTCTTTCCATGTTGCAACATGTCATTCTGTCAGTAAACTCGATCAAATAATCTGTTGTCCGCCTATGTGAATAATATCTTATCAAATTATTCCACATCAGGTACTGTATGTTTCAATGTCTCCATGTGATAGGGGCTGGGTAATATAGTGATATTCATTGTATATTGTCAGTATGTGTTATTGTATCCTGATGTTGTAATGCTGAAAAAACTATTATTTCAGATTTCTCATACTAAATTTGAGAATGTCGCAGCTGCAAATGTTTTACATCAGTTTGATATCGGATCACGCCCATTATACCATTATCACAGTCCAAAATCCTGAACCTCGACTGGATTATCTAGCATGACTTTTCCATTTCCTCTGCAGGTATTGTGTGATGCACTTTGATATAGAAAAATTTCCTTGTGAAGAATTTGATATCCTCTTCTCTTCAGGACTTTTGCCAGGCATTTCAAACAAGATCGTGCTGAGTTTCAACTAGGGGGTGGTCCAGAGGGGGTCTGTGCCCATCTGTCTGGGCGGAATAAAATAAAATAAAGAAAGCTATTTGCTGTAGTTTACTGCAACTTAAAAAGGTAATTACAATAAAATAGCTAACAAATACAGTTCTAAATAAGTTATTTAAGTATAGTGTATAAGGTTGCACATTAACCCCTTAAGCCCGACAGGCCCGGTACAGGTCCGGATTTAATATCACATCATAAATAGATCAATACAGTCCATATTAACATCTTAAGCCTGAGCGGTCCAGTACCGGTACGAGATTGATATCACGCCATAAATCCATCTCTACAGAATGTATGAATTAATGTTGCATTTTTTTTTTTCAAATGTAGCCAAGAGTAAAGACCCTAACCCTGTCAAAACAGCAGTCAAAGTGTACAGAACTACGTTTGTTTACCAATGATTTTAAGTGTTATTAGCGAAATCTCAGCGCATCAAGTCGGAAAAATGCGCAAGGACTTGGCGCAACCTAACTTGAGTGTAGTCTTTTCAGAGAAGAGACCCAGGGCTTTCAATGGGCTTTAGAATAAAAAAAAACATCCCAGCTCACGCCAGCCACTGTCAATCATCTGATTTCTAGCGTGAAGCTTTTTTCGTTCTCTTTTTTTTCTGGATCATATCTCACGGGTGGAACAAACATGAACGTTATTGCCATAAAATTGAATGCAGTTAGTTTTTCTACCTTTCTGTTAACATTTTGCAAAAAATGCGTTGCAAACTGATGAAAAATGGCGGAGCAATTTACATTATAAAAAAGTAACTGTACTTACAGTAGATTTCATTCATGTTTTTTGCTGCCCTGTCAGGCGCATCTTGATTGAACTCTGCCATTGGAAAGGGGAGATTTGGCCCGATCCATAGATGTGACTTGGCCATAATAAGGTAATTTATAGGCCTGATATTCTATATTCTATACTCAAATTTCAAATAGCATGTGTCCGGATGGCAGAATACAGTAGCCTACTGTATCTACAAAACCTCCTGTTAATCATCTGCCCTTTATTAATTTGCTTAGATTACTTTATACACTTGATCTCACGAAGGTGGAATTACACGACCACCTCAACAGACAACAGATCAAGCACCCGGAGGGGGAGGAACACACTCGACCATTGTTACACCCCGTTCAGAGCCGGCTACAAAGCTGTAGCGGCTCCGCCATTGATGGGTGCTGCAAGCGCGAGCGATCACGACTCCATTTTTTTAATCCCTGCATACAAACAAAAATCACGTGACGCCGTCGTGTCACGTGAGACAAAAAAGTGGTCTGACGAATCAGAGGCCACGCTCCAGGAGGCGCTCGCAGACACAGACTGGGACATGTTTCAAGGAAGCGGCTGTTGTGGAGGGGGGGGGGGGCAACCACGGGGGGGCCGGGGCGCTCTCTCGTTGTCGGAACACAGTGTGAGAAGAGCATTTATGCAGGTGAACACCAGGAAGGCTGCTGGCCCAGATGGTATAACAGGACGCATACTTAAGTCCTGTGCCAACCAGCTTGCCCCGGTGTTCACCGCCATATTTAATCAATCCCTGGTGGAGTCAGTGGTCCCTGCCTGCTTCAAGATGTCTACCATCATCCCTGTACCGAAGAAACCCTCCCCAACATGTCCAAATGACTACAGACCGGTGGCACTCACCTCTGTGGTCATGAAATGTTTCGAGAGGCTGGTCAAGGACCACATTTGTGCCTCCCTCCCCAGTGATATGGACCCTATGCAATTTGCATACAGAACAAACAGGTCCACTGACGACGCGGTCTCCCAGGTACTGCACAGCACTCTCTCCCACCTTGACCGTCAGAAGGGGGGCTATGTGAGACTGTTGTTCATTGACTATAGCTCAGCGTTCAACACCATAGTCCCCACCAGACTGGTGGACAAGCTGATCGAGCTGGGTCTGAGCTCCGCCATGAGCGCCTGGGTACTGGACTTTCTGAGTGAAAGACCCCAGGCGGTCAGGGTGGGGGGTCAGACCTCCAACACCATCACCCTGAGCATCAGGGCCCCCCAGGGCTGTGTTCTAAGCCCCCTGCTGTACTCACTCTACACACACGACTGTGTGGCCAAGTTCAGCTCCAACTCCATAGTGAAGTTCGCAGACGACACGGTGGTGGTGGGGCTGATCTCGGACAACGACGAGAAGGCCTACCGGGAGGAGGTTGAGGTACTGGAACGCTGGTGCCAGGACAACAGCCTGCTCCTGAACATTGGTAAAACCAAGGAGCTGATCGTGGATTATAGGAGAGGACAGCAGGAGACACACACACCACTGATGATTAACGGGGCTACCGTGGACAGGGTGAGCAGCTTTAAGTACCTGGGGGTCCACATCTCAGACGATCTGACATGGTCAACACACATAGACACAGTAGTAAAGAAAGCGAAGCAGCGCCTCTACCACCTGAGACAGTTAAGGAAGTTCAGAGTATTGGGGAAGATACTCCAGTCCTTCTACTCAGGAGCTGTAGAGAGCATCTTGACCGGAAACATCACTGCCTGGTATGGAAACAGCACGGCACAGGACAAGAAGGCCCTACAGAGAGTGGTGAGCTCAGCCGAGCGTACCACGGGTATTGCGCTACCTCCCCTGCAGGTTCTATACAACAAGAGGTGCAAATCCAGAGCCTGCAGAATAATGAAAGACCCCCACCACCCCAATAACAGCCTGTTCCAGCTGCTGAGGTCAGGCAGACGCCTGCGAACCCCAGCTAGTAGGACAGAGAGGCTTAGGCTCAGCTTCTTCCCCCAGGCCATCAGAGCCTTGAACAATGAACATTGAGTGCCACAGAACACTGAACTATCCACACACAAGCACACACAAGCACACACACGACACGCACGCTGTGCACGCTCACACACTAGCAGCCACTTTAACACGAGCGGGCACACACTCACGCCGCACACACGCACACTTATGGCCAAGAGGAAAGGCCACTTTAAATTAGTATAACAACAGGAACAGTGTATTGCACTACTAAAGCTACCTAGCATGTCCTACATGCTCTGTAAATACTATGTACAGATACCGAGATGTCACACCATGTTACCTGTTACCTGTTTATTGCACAATGTTGTTTTTTTATTGGATTCTATTATATGTTGTACCACTGTTTTTTTATTGGATTCTATTATATGTTGTACCACTGTATTGCACATCGTCGCGGGCAAGACCACCCGCATTTCATTGTATAATTGTATGCCGTGACAATTAAAACTCTTGACTTGACTTGACTTGGAAGGTGCTGAATGAGAATTGTTCACATCTGGTCAATGTTATTCACCGTTAAAGATGGAAAAAAAAGATGATAATAATCATTTATATTCTCCTTTGGTCCATTACAATTTACTCAAGCATAGTAATACACAATATTTCTGACACTGTGAATACATTCCCTGAGGTCCATAGATATCCCTAGATACAACGGACATGCAAATGGACATTGTAGAAGTGGAGCAAACTTCCATTTACTTGGGTATGTACTTTTAGGCAGATTTTCAGATTTTTCAGGCAGGCTTAACGTAAGGTTATGAATATAACCAAGTTCTGTGAATGCTAGTGACGCTCAGCGTCATATTGCATATATCTCGCTTCAGCGTATATACACTGAATACATTTCAAAATGTACCTTTACATACCAACATCCGTCTGACCACACCCCCATCTGCTACCTATATAAGCAGGGGTGGGGCCACACACTCATCTCCTTCCCAAAAAATGTCACCACAATGAAAAATCAAGGGCCGCAGTGGTGTCTAGACACTGAGCGTCACTAGCATTCACAGAACTTGTTTATATTCATAACCTTACGTTCTGTATCATGCTAGCTTCCGCTCAGCGTCATATTGCATAACAGGAGCTGAGCGGGAGCTAAAAGCTTGACAAATGTACCCCGCTGGGGCCCCCCACAACCGTCAGACAGGAGAGGACCGAGCCCCCCGACCCTCCCTAATGGAGGATACCCTCCCTATTGGAGGACGGGAGGGAGACGGATCCGACCGTGCAAAGAGAAACTCGAGCAACTCAACGCACAGGGTGAGCAGACCGTGGCTTGACCCCACGACTACGCACACGCACAACCCGCATGCCACCAGGGAACGAACGGAAGGAACAAACCTCGTTACCGCCCCCAAAATCACGTGGTCGAAAGCAAACTCAACCCCGTGGCAAGGCCGTAGCAGCGGAGCGCGAAGGAAGACCCAGACCCACTGAAGGGACTGGATCCCCCGGAAAAAAGGGGGCCCGGAGAGGTCAATGACGCCACAGCATCAAGACCTCACCAGGCGGTCACTTAGTGACACCGCCCCCCACATCGCCAGCGTATTCGCACAGGGCCCCTCCAAGAGCGGGCCCTTCCCCCCACTAGCACGCCGCCTGGCACACTGACCCTGGCACACTCAGGCAGTCAGCATGGCTGTAACTCGAAGCACTCAAGAGGCTACACTACAGCGGCAGCAGGCAGCGCACCGGGGAGACGACCACCAGGAGGGGTCGGTCTCTCAATCCAGGCAGCAGGCATTTGACCCGAGCCTGGAGCACTGTGGACAAGACAGGCGCCAAAGGGGTCAACTGAAAACAGCACCCCGGCGGAAGGGGCATATGCTGGCATTGTTGCGCACCATGACAAAGCCTCCACCAAAAAACCCAGAGGCAGAGAAGGCTGACACGATTAGCAGGCGTCATGAACGTGCAGGGGCACACTCAACCGGGTAACCCGGGAGTTGACTCCGCTCCAACACACCAGGGAATCAACCACCCTCTTGGTACCACATGCGGTGGTTGTTCCTATAAAGAAGAGAGGGGCGAAAGAAAAAGGAGAACCAGCTCATGACAGCACAGGGTACAACATGTACCCAATCCAAACAGGGTCTCCATAACGCCCAACCCTGTGACACCCGGGCCGACCTGGCATTTTTCCCCCCGAAAAAAGCACAAGTCCCTCAGGGTACCAGAACAGCAGATCTGCGTCCCCGGCGGACAACGGGTTAACTGACCTGGACCAGCGTGACCAGACCAGTCCCGTGCCCTAATCACGCCGTCATCCCCACTCCAAGAGACGTGTCGATCTAAAACATGAAAAGAGGGCGCCACCCAGACGGTCCCATTCGTACCGCGCTCAGTGGCCCACCCCAAGGGCGTGAGACCCCTCTACCTATGTTTTGATCTATTCCGTTAACATCCCCCAGATATGAATGAGAATTCATCGAGACCTAGTAACACGCGCTCGGAAGAGAAAACCTCCATCCCAGTTGCCCTATAAAAACGCAGTTTTAATAACAAGCAACCAAGGCGTACCAGCCTCATGCGTGATTCTTATCAGAAACACCCTGAGCCAGCACTATGTACGCGTCGAGACCCAAACACATCAATGGATAGTCTAACAAGACACCAGACATTGTTCCTCCAAGTCGCCTGGGAGAACGACAAGGAGCCGTCGTGCTTCATGTTCTTTCCTCTTTTTATTTAAAAAAGAAAAAAACACAGACTGACATAAATCCCACATGACGCGGCTGAGGGTAAAAATAGTTTCCATTTTTACATCCCGCCACCCTCGCCACAGGGAGGAGACGGGAATCCCCAGAGAGACTTCCCACGCGAGCTGTATAGATTGAAAAGAAATATTGCAACATTGAGCTATGTAACACTTGGGTTAGGGCTCTCCAAGGAGGAGGCACTGAACCAATACACACTCAATAATCGAATTGAATCGAATACACACACAATAGAGCAGAACTCCTATTGAAGTTCTACTCATCTTGACAATCTGAGGAGGAGGCTCTGAAACTCCGAGGAGGCTCCCTCACTGGGAAGAAGAGTCCGAACTCACAGAAGGCACTTCTCCCTGAGGAGGGGCTTCGTGAGGAGGAGCTCTGACAACTCCCTGAAACAGATCCATAACATGGAACCTGAACAACTCACGGAAGTCTTACCAATAGAGACGCGCTCAGTGACATACTCTATGGCGGGGGAATTTCCGCGGTGCACACGCCCAATTTTTCAGGGCGTGGGACCAGGAAACTCCCCCCCCCCTACCCTGTAACGTGCCGAACCGCAACGTGACAGGAACCCTGAAGGACAGGGGGTTTTAACCCCTGACCAATCAGAAAAGGGGAGGAAAGGATTACCAGTTCACCCCTTTACGACCCCTCACCCCTGATACGATGTAATGACAAAGTAGAGCATGACCCAGTCATAGCATGCTACATGAAGCATCTAACAGCTTCACATAGCTCATGTGCTAACCTGCTATCTGAGTTTTACTAAGGAAAAAACACAGAACAGAGAGGGCCCCTTTAGGAGCCCCGGTCCAGACTTACACATGTGCTTCTGTGGGCCAAACCTAACCCAGTTGTAGATCACAACGACACACACAACCCTTCATCACAACAAAAAATGGCAAAAGTACACTCTTACTACAGAGGAACGCCGTTTTTCATAACGAGAGAAGACACAAGTCCTCGATTATGTATTGGCCACAGACCTTGCTAAGCACACATGATAAGTGACCAAACAACCTTTTCTTTAGGAAAAAATTTATTCTCAAGCGGAAGCACAACCCCAGCAACTTAAGCTGAGGGTTACATCGTATCCCCACAAACACAGTGACACAATATATTGTAAACAACATGTCTGAGAGGAGGGGGGGAAGCCCCAGGGAAACCAGGGGGGTCACCCCTCCTACTTTACCCTTGATACGACGAGGTTGAACAGGTACTCCTATGTTAATATGTGAACACGCTGTTCATTGTCATCACAGGCTGAGAAAAAGATTCATTCCTCAATCACATGTCACTAAGCATAGCTTCACAGGTTAACTAACCCTCTTAGTTGTGAGTTCACCCCCGTTACAAAAGTTACATGAACACACATGTTCTCATCACAATTAACCAGTTAACACCGATTTACTATGGAGAGAGAAGCTATACCAGTGACAAGACAATTCACACACAACACCTTTCCTCAATGTATTGCAGCAACACATGTTTTGGAAACATCGTTATTACAAAACATTTAAAAGGGAAGAAAAGAAAAAGTGTTTAAAGTCCGGTCAGGACTCCTACCTTCACCCTGAGCGCAGGCCGAGAGGACTGCAACACTGGTCAACGGGACACTGAGTCGAACCCAGCATCTCCTGCGTTGGTGACGAGGGTAATGTCCGCTACACCACCCAGCCGCCGTTCTCCATGTTGACGAAGTCCTCGCTGGCATGGCACCCGGGTGTAGGGTCGACTAACATCCTCTGTCAAAGATGACGTCGTAGTCAGAGTGTTTAAGGCATGTTATAGTCACAGTAATGTTCAACAGTGTAGCATTAAGCTAACAGCCGCTCTCGACTGATAGCAGCAAGCCTAGTGAACACAACAAGCTAGCGCCGCAGCTAACAGCTGACTGGCTAACAACAGTAGGCCACAAACTAGCACGCAAGCTAAGCAGCTATCACCTGAACTGTACACAATGACATAACAAGCCACACTTCAGACAGGCCGCTGTCTGAAACCCTCCTCATCCTTAAGAGAGAAGATAAAAAGAAATGTCAAACACAGTTTTCAACTGTGATTTACCAGACATACAGCGGAACTCCCGATAACGAAGATCCATGCCCACATTTCCTCGTTAGGGTGTACTCTCACTCACGTGAAAGATGGGGCCTGCACGGGACAGAGAAGCATCCGCTTGTCCAGAGAATCCCGGGTTCAACCAGGTCTCGGTCGCGGCCCACTAGTTTGACCATCATGGGCGTCAGACCGCCCGTCTGATCGCCAACCTACCAAAGTCAGCCCACGTTACCCCGCTTCTTAGGGACCTGCACTGGCTCCCCATCACCACACAAATTCGCTTTAAGGTCCTCAACCTGGCATATCGTGCGGCGAAGGGAACGGCTCCCGCATACCTCCGGTCAATGGTCTCTAACTACACACCCTCAAGACGGCCTCCAGTCTATATCCTCTGGCCGTCTCAGACCCACTCTTATCAAAGAGAAACTGCCTATTCTCTGTCCTCGCTCCACAATGGTGGAACAAAGTTCCCACCACAGTTAGGACAGCCGAAACCCAATCAATCTTTCACCATCGAAAACACACTTCTTCAATCAATATCTGAAATAAAAAATGTTGTTTTACATGTATTCTTACTGTCTTATACTATCATGCACTCTTCCTACTATACTAATATGTCTTTACTACTATGCAGTCATCACTGCAGCACCCAAGTTTCAGCACTGTTTGATGGACATTGTTACTCAGTTGTAAGAGGCATACCCTTCCTGCTGACTTGTGGTACAGAACCTGTAAGTCGCTTTGGATAAAAGCGTATGAAGTATAATGACAATAAAGACTATTCTATTATGTTTTATTCTTTTACTTTAAGCTTGTATAACAGCTATTTTCACAGTCATGACAGCATTCTTACTGTGACATCACTTACTGACAGATTATGTTATTGGTATTCAAGTGAGGGGAGTGGCTGGGCAGGTTGTATTGTTCACGCCCAGTACAGACCGGCAGAGGTGTTCAATTGTAGCCTATCTTCGAGAGGCTTTGACATTTTCAGATTTCAACGTATGACACACCATTTTATCATTCTGTACTTTCACAATCTGGAAGAATCTGGAAAATGACAATGGAGACATAATTGTCACAATCGCTGGTCGCGGTCACATATACAGTAGGGGTCGAAAGTGGCTCGGTAGGTAGAGCA
The DNA here is from genome assembly GCF_963971535.1 of Notolepis coatsorum. Classification (NCBI taxonomy): domain Eukaryota; kingdom Metazoa; phylum Chordata; class Actinopteri; order Aulopiformes; family Paralepididae; genus Notolepis; species Notolepis coatsorum. Next base: position 42,616,906 of record NC_140179.1, read on the forward strand.
GTCGTCTGGTTAACACACATACACACACACAACATTTGCATGTAATAGCTCACTCAAACATTTTATAAGGTTCACTTAACATCACAGTTTCTGGTCATGATGCTCTGGTTTCCAGCTCAGATACAAACTTTGTCAATGAAGTTTGTTTCGGTTAGAGTTTATTTCCCCCTCCCTGTCGCAGTTCCAAAACTGAAATCAAGCAGGATGCAGCATTTAAAAATAGACAAGGCAATATCATACAACTGGAAACAAACAAACAAACAAACAAACAAACAAACAAACAAACTTAAACAAACAAACAAACAAACAAACAAACAAACAAACAAATACAAGAAATATAACAATAACCTCAAGGCTATACGTTGGTTTTCACAGGATGTAGGGCCTTACATTCTGGTTAGGTGGATGTCCCTTTCAAGAATGATCATGTTTGCCTGCAGGCTTTAAAATGCCACTCAGTCTATTGTGCATGTGAAAGCTACTGCTCCACGATAACAGCCTCATATTGTTATTGTTAATGAAAATGTAAAACATTAGCATAGTCCCTTGTTAGCCTGATCACTTGATTCTGTATGTATTCATTATTGTACTATATTGGTTTTATCTTCATTATCACATGTTAATGAGAAGCCCCTTTGGCTGGTAGTATGTGTGTGTGTCTTTGGGTGTGTGAGTGTTAAATAAAAAAAAAAGTATATGTGTGCGTGTGCATGCAGACATGTGTGTAAGTGTATCTCTCTCTCTCTCTCTGCACCCTCACTCTCTCTCTCACACCCTCTCTGTCTCTCTCTCTCCTCGCCTCTGTCTCTGATAGTCATTTGCAGTATCCGGTGCCCTCAGAGAGAAAGAGTGTGTCCCAGATGCATTATTCATTATTAGCCAAGGTCTCGCTTATTGCCCAACAATACCAACACAGGCAGAGGTATTAACAGCCCAGATGCTATCTAGCGCACCGGTGTTTCTCAGGTAGCAGAGCAGACTGACAACCAAAGAGATACGTCTCTGAACTGGACGATGCGTGGAAAGGTCAATTCATCATTTCAATGCTCTATTGTAACATTCATGTGCTAATTCGCTCAACGCCTTTGAGTGCTAATGGCTCTCCCCCCTCCACCCTACTGTCAATCATACAATGTCATCGCTCAAGGATCTACTGTACTGGAAGGAGGTTGGTCACGTCATATCTGTTCGTCAAGACTGTTAACCTCTTGGACGGTGGGCCGTCACCCCTCGGCTGTTGGCTTTGGGATGTATTTTTGTCGATCAACCAACACATTGTTGGAAAGATAAAATGGCTGCCGTTTGATTGACACCCTACTTGACTTATTACGTGCTTCCAATCTCTGTCTGTGTAAATAGGATGGGTGACACAGAAAGTGAATTACCTTACATTACCTTTTCCCCTGCCTATGTTGTGTAAAACTACTCGGGTAACCGCCTGGCATAAGATGTTAGTTCCTGATCAAGCATCTATGCTGTTCAGCAATAATCTGTGTTCATATTCCCTCTCTGAACATTTATTTATTTATTCACTTAAAAAAAAATAAAAAAATACCATCAAAGATAGAAACAGCTGCGGCACCAGTTGGAAAAAACAAACAAACAAACAAACAAACAAACAAACAAACTGAAAAATATTATTCCACCAAACAAACTTTCTTCTTCTTCTACTTCTTCTTCCAAGTACCTCCTGACTCAGGGTTTTTCTGAGGGATCGCCATACGGTGTGACTAATGGCGACATGTTCTGTTGACAGCATGCTGCAGGCAGAGAGGTCCTCTGGGTATAGCTTACACATTAACACTATTTGTTACAAATGACAGGCCTCTTTGTTAATACACCTGCGCTCAGCTCCTTCCTGAACAAGCGTAGAACAGTGAGAGGTTTACGGCCTATTAGGCTCAGTGTGGAGAGAAAGTGGATCCGGTTAAATTATGTGGAACGCCTTAACCTCTTAAGCCTGATCGGCTTGGTACCGGTAAAAAAAGATTCTGAGCTATGGACATTATACAAAAGTAACTGTGACGATAGGGCGATCCCAGAAATGATTGCGATAAGCGATATTATTGCCGTTTTGAGAAAAAATTTCACTAATATGATAATAATGCAAGGAAACCGTTTCAAAATGCAACCGTTTCAAAATGCAATACACTTTTATTTCAAGATAATATTAACAACACAAGTCCCAATTCCTCCCACCCTTTTTTAGTAGTGGAGCTGCTGTCTTCTCTGTCTGTGTGACTGGGTTGGCTAGCTTAGCTTAGCTAGCGGCTAACATTAGTGGACATCAGGAATGACGAGGATGCATTGCAAAGCTTGTTAGAAGCATTGCACATAGAAACAGCGCATGGGGAAAAGCTGGGACTTATTTCGACCAAAGCACTCTGGAGCTATGCTGTATCGTATTCACACACGGATGTTTCATGAGCTGCTGTTGATTGGCGTATACAAAACGAGCCCTCACGGAGCTCTCTTGCTGTACCCAGACGGCGACAAAGAGTGACATGAGGAAAACAAACACGCAAATGGCAATTGATCAAGCCCGTCAAAATCACCGCGTTCATTTTCATACATTGCATGATTAATTGATTTATTGCTTATCGCGACAGGCCTAACTGTACTTAAGAGTAGATCTCAAACCTACCGAAGTCAGCCCATGTCACCCCACTTCTCAGGGACCTGCACCTTAACTCTGTCATTGGAAAGAGGAGATTTGGCCCAATCCATATGTAGCAGGGTGGATTATCCCTGCTTCGTGGGAACGGGTGTGCACAGCCACTGGGTAGCGAGACACAGTAGAGCTCCGTCTGACTGCACCTTCGTCTTTGGGTCTGGAGCGTCAACTGGAGGCCGGCAGTGGGAGTAGATGGGGCCCGGGATTTACCAACCTGGTCTGGTACTCTGGTCTTCCTCGCCCTTCCAGGGCGGTCAGCAGTACTCCCCAACTCGCTCTCACTTCCCCCAATACCTCCTTTAACCCTCCCACACCTAGTGACTGAATTGTAAATAAATAACTTAGTTCCTCCCGCAAGCAGTACCCTCCCTCGGTGACATTAGAAACCTTATAGTAAAATGGGAAAAGTTGGATAGGAAGGGGTTAATTGTATTAACGTTACCCACACCAAAAGAGTTGTTCATAGGCTCAGGAATGGACATGCACACAGAACTCCCATCTAATTCTTTATCGTTACTTATACTGGTCAGTTACAAAGATTTAGTAGCAATGGGTCAAATAGAATGAAGTCTTACTATTACCCAATTTGTAACTCAATACCTTATAGACACTTAGATTATACACCCATACCGTATAGAACAGACCTGGGCATTGTACGGCCCGCGGGCCGCATCCGGCCCGCGTGATGATTCTGACCGGCCCGCGAAAGATTACATGATAATAAAAAAAATAAAAAATAAAATAATTTTTTTTTTTTTTTTTTTTTTTTTTACTTTTTTCTTTTCATGTCAACGTTCACACGCACAATATACGCTTAGGAGACATGCTCAGAAGATGTTGGTTCTCTTTGGATCCACCTACATATGTGAACAGACATTCTCAGTCATGACGTTTACCAAGTCCAGGTACAGATCCTCTCTCACTGATGAACATCTGGCAGCTGTGCTTCGCATCTCCACCTCAGACATGCAACCTGACTTTGATGGACTTGTTAAAGCTCAACAGAGACTGGATTTCTCACACTGAATGAAACAAAAAAGAACTGAAGAACCCTAAAATGTGGAAATATAACAAGTGAAATGGGACACTTGATATTTTTTTTCTTAAATGTTTAATATAGGCATGTAAAGTAAAAAAGGCTACAAAACTGGGACACTTTTCTTTACACAGTTCAGTGACATGTCTTGTTTATTTTTGCTATAAGATGATGTGATGTCTTTAGAAAGCTAAGCAAATCCTTGTTTCAATAGTATATGAAACTCAAAATGCCCTTTGTTATTAATGTTTCACATTTTGTTTATCATTTTGGAAATAAATTCTATTTGAATAAATGATATTTTTGAATGCTAACCTCACCTTTTAATTGCCAAATAATAACATACACTCTTACCAGGGGTCAAAACAATGCCATTTACTGCTTTTTATATAGAAATAAAATGTATATTATGCATAATTGAGTTTGGAATTTTGGCCCGGCCCCCCAACATATTTTCAGTTGCTCATTCGGCCCCCCGGGAAAAATAATTGCCCACCCCTGGTATAGAACCAGGTATTGCCGACCCAAGTATAGTATGCTTCAATGTGCTTGACTCATCACCCACGTCTGGGTTAGTACCAGGGATAATACCTCTCTCAGGCTTTAATTATATGGTAGTGATAATACCTCTCTAAGGCTTTTCTTAGAATACAACAGGTCGGTAACCTCCCCGCAGGGGAAGGGTTAATTAGATGGGAAAATATTATTAAAGAACAAACACGTTATCACACTCAAAGAAAATGAAAAAGGTGGGCCCACTTTACCAAACAAAAGTCCTATACTAATGCCGGCATGTAATGTTTATGGGGTACCCCTATGAACTGTAGTTAGCAACATTAGCTCGCCCGTAGGCGACACCACACTGTGTACTGTGCAATAGGATCCTGAGCACCGAAGCGCTAATGTACTCAACCAAGATGGCGGCCTCGCCGCGCCACCACTGTCCGGGTGGTAAGATGGCGTCACACGCTCTCGTCCCAGGAGCTAGCAAGCGGTGTGGGGCAGAGGGAACAGTAGCGGGCTGAAGGCGCGTGCTGGGTGATGGCGACCTCTGCTGGACGGGACGAACTCCCGTGCTGGGCTGAAGACCGCCTGTGCAGAGCAGATGCAGAACGCCGGTGAAGACAGGCTGCTGGCTGCCGGTACTGGGTTGACGCGCGATAATAATCTGGGCCCTACCTTAACTGAAGCTACTCTGTGGGTCCCAAACAGCCCTCCTGCTAGCCGAAACATACAATGACGCAGGGTGCCTCTAACCACCGGTCCTCTTCAAGCCACGCTGGCTGGGCACCTCACTGGAGGGGATAACGTTAACATAAGCCAACTCTTGGCTATACCACTTTCTTCTAGGATAACTCGTTGCATCACTAGGGTTATTCAGTGGGGACATGCAACACGCTACTACGCTTATATTTCTAGTATAACCCGTAATATATTCAAGTTCAATACGTTCACCCGTGTGGTCCACAACGGGGCTCTTTCAAGACACGACCGACCAGGTCCAAGTCCAATGTCGAAGAGGCTGGCTCTCCTCACTTCCATTCCAGTTGACTTGCTTCCCTCTATGCCTCTCTTGTGCGCTCCGCCTGCCATCGCCGCCCCCTGCTGGTACCGCCAACTAGCCCCACAGGAAGAACTGGGTGGATAGAATATGATTCAGTTTACTGTTTATAATCCATATTCCAGCCGGTGAGAGAAGGCGAAACCCGCGTCATTGTTCGAGGGAATATCAATGGAAACTAGTTAATATGTCTTTGTGCACAAAGGGGAGATAAAAGGCAAGTCAGCACTTATGAATAATAGTCACATATTCAGGGTGCTACACATGTCTGACATGGCCATAATAATGTAATTTATAGGCCTGATATTCTATATTCATATTTCAAATTGCATGTGTCCGGATGGCAAAATTCAGTACTGTATCTACAAAACATCCTGTAAATAATCTACCTTTTATTAATTTGGAAGGTGCTGAATGAGCTCAGAGCTCAATCTTTCACATCTGGTCAATGTTAGCATGGTGTTAAAGATGGGGGAAATCTTTTTTAATTGATATTCTCCTTTGGTTCATTACAATTTAATCAAGCCTATTAACAGACACAATACATTCCCTGAGATCCGTAGATGTCCCTAGATACCAAGAACATGCAAATGGACATTGTAGATGTGGAGCTATCTTCCATTTACTTAGAACTTTATGTATTTTTAGGCGAATCTTCTTGGTGAAAATATGGCTAGGGCTTAAGATGTTAATATGTACAGTGATACAGGTATAAAGACACTATGATAGTAAGTCGTACCAGCAGCGTAACTAGTAAGAGTAGGTAAGATATATGTACAGATATATATAGTACCTATAAATATGTAACACAGGTTAAATGCAGGTATGTGGAAAGTGGAAACATGATGAATTTCCAACTATGAGTTGACAAGGGCCGACTGAACACACAATGACGTGGGGAATGGAAGTGAGCGTCTCCCAGGCTCCAAGATAGAATGTGTTTAATGAAGTGGAACACGCGCCAACAGGGATCAATGAACGCATCTCCAAAGATGAATCGCTCTCGGCCTCGTAACGATAGAATAGTTAAAAAATAGAGCACTTACCCAGATGAAGAAGTGCTGACCATAATTAGATGAGACCAGATCAGTGACAACAAAGTCTTCACACGACACAAACATGCTTTCGCAAAGTTGCCCATCCATGTGAGGCGATTCAGTTCAGGTCGAGAGGGCCTCCACGCACCATAGAGGAGCCGCCACAATTACTTAAATCATCTTGATGAATAAGTACTGAACTTTCTTCAAAAAGTCAATCAACAAGCCGGCTATGTCTGCTGTGAAAGCCCCCTACTCACAGTTTGAAGGTATGAATGAATGAATGAATGAATTAAAACTTTATTTAACAGATTGCAGAATGGGTACAATACAGTAGGCGTATGGCTCAATACACACAATTGTTAAGGGGATGCAGACCAGAGAAAGACGTTTGTCTTGTTTACATCAGGGTCCCCCATTTTCAATTCATAGTGACATTTATGACATACACAACATATCATCATGACATTTATGGCATAGGGACATACATGACATACAGGTATATAGTACTGTTACATTTGTGATATATACTATATGCAAAGGTACGGTAGGGTAAACTGTACTATCCCAAGTAGGGAAATTCGAGTTCTCAAAGTGCACAAGTAGTACAGTAAACAGACTGTCACAGGAACAGAGACAAATACAAATATACAATATCGCTGCTGTCGGGACAAAACCTCATAACTCCATTTTTTGAATTTTTTTTATTATTATATAAATCAACTCCGTAGATCATCCTCCATATGTGTGTGTGGGTTTTACAAAGTTTAAACAATGGGAAAGCATTAAACCGATCATCTGTCTAAACCTCTTAACTCTATTCACCCTCAAATCTGTGTTAGTTTTTTTCATCTGCTGAAAAGTTGGGTTTTTGGAGTTATGAGGTTTTGTCCCGACAGCAGCGATATGCAGTCCCTTATATGCTGACTCCTAACATAGTATAAAAACACAGAAATATATTGCACCATACCAGTTATTGCACAAGTATTACCATTGCACATAGCCCTAGCCAAACTACGATTAGTTGTTAAAACCTTCCATTGCCCTGACAGCTTGGTTGAAATTGGTTGTGTAGTGGGTGACCAGGGTCATCGGGGATGTGTTAGACTCAGGATGAGTAACATTATTCATACCTGGCCAACACGTCAGACCCGTGGAACAAAGCCATGTGTCGTGCAGGTCAGCCTTTTATTGGACGTAACTTTGAATCCCACAGAACATAAAGCATTTTGTGACCTTGGCTCACACGAATGCTATGAACTATACGTTTTCCAATTCACTGTCTGTGATTAATTATGCACTACTGTCTAGACTATGTGAGCTAATTTATGCATACAATAAAATTATGTTTAGAATCATAACATTATTTGGCTATTTTGAACATTATTATTTGTCTTATTAAAAAGGGATATTTCACTTTAGTAGAACCTTCAGCAGTCTTACCTCTTATCTAAAGTCATCTACTAGTAAATTAGCGACCGCTGCTGTTCCTGCCGTCTGCTGTCAACACCACCATTCCTCCCATTCCATTCATTTAGAAAATATCTTACTTCTGAATTATAAAGAAACAATACAGCACTATTATTCTGCGTAATATATGTACTTGTTTTTGGAGCTAATGTTGCCATTTTCACATTAGTAGCAGTATAAGAACCATTTCTCTTACTTGAGGTGTAGTTTGAACAACGGTCAACTTCTCACAGAATGTTTCGAATATTTTCTTCCAGCAATGCAGCAGGTAACCATGGTAACCACTCCCCAACATTCCACGCGGGGCGCGCCTCCAGAATCGCGTCACTGTAGCCTACGTTGCCGATGCTGTCTTACATTATCATAGTGTGATTGGACGAAATGCCAACCTTGTCATATTATGCCTTGCTCTGTGGTTTCACATTTGGTTTTGGCTGTATTATAGGCGGCTAACCTGTTTATCCATGGAGGGAACAGGGAAGATCGGCAGGGCAGATAAACACCAACAGTCGTGAGCGGTGTGTGTCATTACCGCGGAGACACCGTGCCTATATGTGACAAACATGGAGTGACACTTTAATCTCTGCTGAGCAACACAAGTTCCCTGGCGTAGCAGAAATCAACTCAAATCTCTCCTGCGTCTGCAGCCATGTCTCATTACCTCCTACAACATTGCCTGGTGGCGACGGAACTAAATTGCCTCTCACTACGACACTTAATAAATAGAAAAGAGACCGGTGTGGCATTTTCAAATGCGGGGCGTCGCTGTCTTTAACATTTCTGGGAGTCTGGCTGTCAAAATATGCAATGATTTCCACGGGCTCTGTGTCTCCGAAGCGGATGGGATGGGGAGAGAAGGCAGACGCTCCTGAGGTCGATAGACGACTGAAGTCATCTCCCAATGTGTGTCGTCTCCTTCCTTGTGTTTGGATCTTTGTCTGATGGATCAGTGGAGGTTTCTCTATGACAACACGTGAAACACAAATTCACTCATAATTCATAATTATTATTAATTTACATATATATAGATATATCTTTTTTGTATTATTATTATTATTATTATTATTATTATTATTATTATTATTATTATTATTATTATTATTATTATTATTATTATTATTATTATTATTATTATTATTATTATTATTATTATTATTATTATTATTATTATTATTATTATTATTATTATTATTATTATTATTATTATTATTATTATTATTATTATTATTATTATTATTATTATTATTATTATTATTATTATTATTATTTTATTAGTGTGGGTGACCTGGCGAAGCCAGGTTGCAACCCACACTATACATATCCATACTCTTTTTATTTCTTTCTTTCTTTATTCTTTATTCCACCGATTTTGACAACACACTCGTGCCAGAGCGTTCGCGCCCCATACACGTGAAAGGTATCAAAACGACCGGCTTGCTCCAACTCGATACGCTATTCGAACTCGTAAAGTTTCACCGCACCGTCTGGCTACGAATCGACTTTAAACGGTAAAATTTCGGAAATACAGTGCAATTTAGAGTTTCAAACACTTTGCAACACGTAAGCGTTCGCGCACCATACACGTGAAAGGTATCAAAACGAGCGGCTTGCCTATGGCAACTGCGGTCTCCGAACTCGTAAAAGTTTCACCGCACCGTCTGGCTACGAATCGACTTTAAACGGTAAAATTTCGGTCCCATTGGGAATGCATTGCATTTTAGAGTGTAGCAGCTGAAATAATCTTTTTCCCCCTACCTTGGGTGAATTGCGAGTGTGATCTCAATTTTGGACGTAGAAATAAAACAAACACATCAAAACGATGACACGGCTGTCAACCCGCTCACAAAAGAAAAATAAATGGAATTGGACATTTCTATCTCAACTGACGACCATTTGTTTGAAGGTTCTCCTCCCCATTGACCGCCATGCAATCGCACTCTAGAAATCAATTTTTTTTTAGCCTTCTGTTCCGATCGCCGAAGGAGTGCCACAATATCGCACGAATGCCACAATCTCGCGCACAACCCTTCGCCTACTCGTTGTAGTGCTCTTGTGCGAGTCACAACGCTTCATCTCTTATAGTTTTCTTTTAATCAACGTGACAATGCAGTCATGTAAAGAAATTTCAGAATATGCAAGTCATTGTGCTCATGGCTGATTGGTTCAGGCTTAACAGCTGTGAGGCTCAGGGCTCATGGCTGAGCTGACCTGCCAATGACATCATCCACTTAACCCATCATTGGCCATCACTGTGTTGCAGTACTGAATTGCTGACAGCGCCCTCTGTCTTGTGGGTTGTGTCATTGTACTCAGTAGGGATATCCTCTTTCATTTTTCATTGGTCCATGTTGACCACCTTTCATTGGTCGATGTTGACCACTCCCCCGATCCTTAGACCACGCCCCCTTAGGCCACACCCCCTCAGTGTATCTCTTGAACCGTTTGTCGTAGAGACTTGCGGATTGTGCCATTGGTCGATGTTGACCACCTTTCATTGGTCGATGTTGACCACTCCCCCTGTTGACCACCTTTCATTGGTCGATGTTGACCACTCCCCCGATCCTTAGACCACGCCCCCTTAGGCCACACCCCCTCAGTGTAACTCTTGAACCGTTTGTCGTAGAGACTTGGGGATTGTGCCATTGGTCGATGTTGACCACCTTTCATTGGTCGATGTTGACCACTCCCCCGATCCTTAGACCACGCCCCCTTAGGCCACACCCCCTCAGTGTATCTCTTGAACCGTTTGTCGTAGAGACTTGCGGATTGTGCCATTGTACTCGGTGTAATAGTGTAATAGTGTGTAATAGTGTAATAGTGTGTAATAGTGTAATAGTGTAATAGTGTGTAATAGTGTAATAGTGTAATAGTGTGTAATAGTGTGTAATAGTGTAATAGTGTAATAGTGTGTAATAGTGTAATATTGTGTAATAGTGTAATAGTGTAATAGTGTGTAATAGTGTAATAGTGTGTAATAGTGTAATAGTGTAATAGTGTGTAATAGTGTGTAATAGTGTGTAATAGTGTAATAGTGTAATAGTGTGTAATAGTGTAATAGTGTCTAATAGTGTAATAGTGTGTAATAGTGTAATAGTGTAATAGTGTGTAATAGTGTAATAGTGTAATAGTGTGTAATAGTGTAATAGTGTAATAGTGTAATAGTGTGTAATAGTGTAATAGTGTAATAGTGTAATAGTGTGTAATAGTGTAATAGTGTGTAATAGTGTGTAATAGTGTGTAATAGTGTAATAGTGTGTAATAGTGTAATAGTGTAATAGTGTGTAATAGTGTAATAGTGTGTAATAGTGTGTAATAGTGTAATAGTGTAATAGTGTGTAATAGTGTAATAGTGTGTAATAGTGTGTAATAGTGTAATAGTGTGTAATAGTGTAATAGTGTGTAATAGTGTAATAGTGTAATAGTGTGTAATAGTGTAATAGTGTAATAGTGTAATAGTGTGTAATAGTGTAATAGTGTGTAATAGTGTAATAGTGTGTAATAGTGTAATAGTGTGTAATAGTGTGTAATAGTGTAATAGTGTGTAATAGTGTAATAGTGTAATAGTGTGTAATAGTGTAATAGTGTGTAATAGTGTAATAGTGTGTAATAGTGTGTAATAGTGTAATAGTGTAATAGTGTAATAGTGTGTAATAGTGTAATAGTGTAATAGTGTAATAGTGTGTAATAGTGTGTAATAGTGTAATAGTGTAATAGTGTGTAATAGTGTAATAGTGTGTAATAGTGTAATAGTGTAATAGTGTAATAGTGTGTAATAGTGTAATAGTGTAATAGTGTGTAATAGTGTAATAGTGTAATAGTGTAATAGTGTGTAATAGTGTAATAGTGTAATAGTGTGTAATAGTGTGTAATAGTGTAATAGTGTAATAGTGTGTAATAGTGTAATAGTGTGTAATAGTGTAATAGTGTGTAATAGTGTGTAATAGTGTAATAGTGTAATAGTGTGTAATAGTGTAATAGTGTGCAATAGTGTAATAGTGTAATAGTGTGTAATAGTGTAATAGTGTAATAGTGTGTAATAGTGTAATAGTGTAATAGTGTGTAATAGTGTAATAGTGTAATAGTGTAATAGTGTGTAATAGTGTAATAGTGTAATAGTGTAATAGTGTGTAATAGTGTAATAGTGTGTAATAGTGTAATAGTGTGTAATAGTGCAATAGTGTAATAGTGTGTAATAGTGTAATAGTGTGTAATAGTGTAATAGTGTGTAATAGTGTAATAGTGTGTAATAGTGTAATAGTGTAATAGTGTGTAATAGTGTAATAGTGTGTAATAGTGTAATAGTGTGTAATAGTGTAATAGTGTAATAGTGTGTAATAGTGTAATAGTGTAATAGTGTATAATAGTGTAATATTGTGTAATAGTGTAATAGTGTAATAGTGTGTAATAGTGTGTAATAGTGTAATAGTGTGTAATAGTGTAATAGTGTGTAATAGTGTGTAATAGTGTAATAGTGTGTAATAGTGTAATAGTGTAATAGTGTGTAATAGTGTGTAATAGTGTCTAATAGTGTGTAATAGTGTAATAGTGTGTAATAGTGTAATAGTGTGTAATAGTGTGTAATAGTGTGTAATAGTGTAATATTGTGTAATAGTGTGTAATAGTGTGTAATAGTGTAATAGTGTGTAATAGTGTAATAGTGTGTAATAGTGTGTAATAGTGTGTAATAGTGTGTAATAGTGTAATAGTGTGTAATAGTGTGTAATAGTGTAATAGTGTGTAATAGTGTAATAGTGTGTAATAGTGTAATAGTGTGTAATAGTGTGTAATAGTGTGTAATAGTGTGTAATAGTGTAATATTGTGTAATAGTGTAATAGTGTAATAGTGTTGCGGGTTGTGTCATTGCACTCAGTAGGGATATCCTCTTTGATTGGTCTATGTTGACCACTCCCCCGATCCTTAGGCCGCGCCCCCTTTTTGTATCCTTTGAACCATTTGTCATAGAGACTCGCGAGAGACCCTCTCCCCCGTTGGCCGGCGGTGCACAGGCGTCACCCACACTTTCACAATTTCCCCCGCGCGGAATTGTCTAGTTATAAATGTTTTCCCCTGTAAAAAAATAATGCCAGTGAATTTTTTTTTCTTCAAAAATGGCCAAAATTGACAGCTCTGAGCAGGCCTGCACTGCAGTAATGACTGCAGTAAATATTCGTGCAGAATAACTGCACAGGTTGACCCAGGATTAAATAAATAATAAATAATAGCCAATCAAAATAGGCTATTAACGTCATCTAAGCACGGTCCGTGCATTTAAACGCTTGCCATTGAATGGGGGATTGAATGATTGACAGCCTTGACATCCAATCAGAGTATGGCTCCTACTCTGCAGCTCTGTAGCTACACGGAGGTGGAATGATTGACAGCCTTGACATCCAATCAGAGTATGGCTCCTACTCTGCAGCTCTGTAGCTACACGGCTGTTTCTCCCCTCGCGGGATTGATTGATTGATTGATTGAAAATTTTATTAACAGAGCAGCCCCGTTCGAAACCTCTATGTTAGTGTATCTAACATTTAGCACTTTAATAGCAACTTATTTTTCGCCGGCGGGACATTTACTGAGGACCAGCACAACACACCTGTGGATATTATGATTTAACAAGTCTATCTGTCCAGGAGGATGACAACATTATTGCAGGTACTGTAAGCAGGCAGCCTAGCAGTTTCTAGCTTGGATGCTAATAACTACTAACGTTATCATGCTAGCTTGGATGCTAACTAACGTAATTAAGCTGGTCATGGTTCATGGTGAGCTGTTTGTGTTATAACGAGACAGCAAATGAATGAATGAATGAAAACTTTATTTGGGTGAATCGCTTGGGTGACTGTCTGAGTGACCACTGACCACCTGTCTGAGTCGGAGTCCCGAAAATGGAACGTGTGTCACGCATCAACAGAACAATGTTTAGTGGATTTCGACAGCATCCTCACGCAAATGAAGGATCGATTAGATCACAAAAGACTGCTGTTTGTTGCATTGCTGGATTTGCAACTGCAGAGGAGGTCATTGAACGTTTCATCAGAAAAGAGCGAAGGATGGATTTCATTTACAAGGAGCGACAGGGACACTATTTCCTCCAAAGAAGTAACATCGTCAATGGTGAGTGAATTCTTTTTTTATATTTAGTAGCTGTGTGGGGCGGGTCTGTGTTGATTATGATTTAATTGGCTGTATTTTACTGTATGCGTTCTGCCTTTCTGTGGGTAACGAGCGATTTATTTTGGTCCGCCGTGGCCCCCTCCCTCCTCCTCTTCCTCCTCCTCCTCCTCCTCCTCCTCCTCCTCCTCCTCCTCCTCCTCCTCCTCCTCCTCCTCCTCCTCTCTCTCCTCCCTCTCTCTCTTCCCTTCCTCCTCCTCTCCTCTCCTCCTCTCCTCTCCCTCTCCTCTCTCCTCTCCCTCTCCTCTCTCCTCTCCCCTCCTCCTCCTCCTCTCCTCCTCTCCTCTCCTCTCCTCTCCTCTCCTCTCCTCTCCTCTCCTCTCCTCTCCTCTCCTCTCCTCTCCTTTCCTCTCCTCTCCTCTCCTCTCCTCTCCTCTCTCTCTCCTCTCCTCTCCTCTCCTCTCCTCTCCTCTCCTCTCCTCTCCTCTCCTCTCCTCTCCTCTCCTCTCCCTACGTAACGCGCTGTGCATTGAAATATGATGTATTATGATGGAACATGGGCGCGTTTTGAAGCGGTCTAAGCAGCAGCGTCTATAATTTCCGTAGCCCCATTTCTCGGAGACGCTCTCTGATTGGCCGACCTCAGTTTTTTCCGTAGCCGCATTTCGCGGAGACGCTCTCTCTGATTGGCCAACGCCAGTTTCTGTTGTAGCTGTTGTGTTGTTGTGATGCAGCTATTTGTCTTAGAGCGTGACGGCAAGTTCTCCTCCTCCTCCTCCTCCTCCTCCTCCTCCTCCTCCTCCTCCTCCTCCTCCTCCTCCTCTCTCTCCTCCCTCTCTCTCTTCCCTTCCTCCTCCTCTCCTCTCCTCCTCTCCTCTCCCTCTCCTCTCTCCTCTCCCTCTCCTCTCTCCTCTCCCCTCCTCCTCCTCCTCTCCTCTCAAGTTCAAGTTCAAGTTCTTTAATAGTTGTCATACAGAAGTACAGAATACTTTCATACAAAATGCTTCTTACTGTTACGCTCCAGAGACTGTGCTAGACAAGATAGTATCAAATAACATAATAACATAATATAGCATGAATTTAGAAGAAGAAAATGAGGTCACAGTGTTCGGTATAGACATATGTACAATGTTCTGAGTTACCATATAATATACAATACACAATACTATGCAGTGTACTAATGTACGGTACTATCTAGTGCAAAGCAGAAATGGGATGAGGTACAATTTTAGGTACAATTTACAGTAAGGTGTACGAGTTGTAGTGCAATCCTTCATCCATAAATATAAAGTGTGGGGAGTGGGTGCTACAGTGTGTTTGTTTAAAGTGGGTGTGTGCTATAAAGTGTGTGGAGTGGGTGCTACAGTGTGTTTGTTTAAAGTGGGTGTGTGCGTGTGGATGTGTGTGCTATGTGCGTTTGGTGGTTGTTGTTGTGTAGTGTTCATTCATTGTTCGTTTAGCAGCCTGATGGCCTGGGGATAGAAGCTACTTCTGAGTCTTTCTGTGCTCGCCTTGAGACTCCTGTATCGCTTGCCTGACCGCAGCAGTTCGAAGAGGCAGTTGTTCGGGTGACTGGAGTCTTTAATGATTCTCTTAGCCTTGCCCTTGCAACGCTTGTAGTAAATGTTCTGGAGGGTGGGGAGCCCCCCTCCAATTGTGCGTTCGGCTGAACGTGTCACTCTTTGTAGTCTGCTTTGGTCTTTTGCAGTGCTATTCCCAAACCAGGAGGTGATGTTGCCGGTCAAGATGCTCTCTATTGTACATGAGTAGAAGTTCTTAAGGATCTTCTGGCTGACTTGGAACTTCCTTAGGCGCCTGAGGAAGTAGAGGCGTTGTCGTGCCTTCTTCACCACACTGTTAATGTGTGTGGTCCATGTCAAGTCCTCGGATATGTAGGCTCCGAGGTACTTGAAGCTGTTGACTCTCTCAACCGGTGCCCCGTCGATGCTGAGGGGGCTGTAGTCCTTGACCCCCGACCTCCTGAAGTCCACAATCATCTCCTTTGTTTTGCTGACGTTCAGGGAGAGGCTGTTTTCCTGGCACCATCCCGCCAGGACCTTGACCTCTTCCAGGTAGGCCCTCTCGTCGTTGGCAGAGATCAGGCCCACCACCACTGTGTCGTCAGCAAATTCTCCTCTCCTCTCCTCTCCTCTCCTCTCCTCTCCTCTCCTCTCCTCTCCTCTCCTCTCCTCTCCTCTCCTCTCCTCTCCTCTCCTCTCCTCTCCTCTCCTCTCCTCTCCTCTCCTCTCCCTCTCCTCTCCTCTCCTCTCCTCTCCTCTCCTCTCCTCTCCTCTCCTATCCTCTCCTCTCCCTCTTCTCTCCTCTCCTCTCCACTCCTCTCCTTAATCAGAGTTTCCAACGCTATAGGTCTATATGACAGGCGTTGTACTCTTAAACAGTAATGTATATTTGTAGATCTGGTATGTCATAAATGTCTGGATGTAGCAGTACTGTCTATATCTATGTATGTCATATATAGATGTAGCAGTACTGTCTATCTGTATGTCATGTTATGATCAATTGAAAATGGGGGACCCTGATGTAAACAAGACGAAAGTCTTTCTCTGGTCTGCATCCCCTTAACAATTGTGTGTATTGAGCCGTACTGTATTGTACCCATTCTGCAATCTGTTAAATAAAGTTTTCATTCATTCATTCATTCATTCATTCATTCATTCATTCATTCATTCATTCATTCATTCATTCATTCATTCATTCATTCATTCATTCATTGTCCTTGTGTTACATAAAACCCATCTGTGGCCTCGTGCAGAGGAAGGTGGTAAATACATGTTATGATATTCCAATGTACAGTTTTGCATACCATTGACTCAGAATGGTCTGTTTTATTGAAATCGTCACAGCAGTATAGTTTGTTTATACTTCAAAAGTATGATATTTAAACATGGTCCCCAAAATGAATGGAAGCGAATGAGGAGCCTGACACCTGGGAGGAATGGGGGTGTTGCAGCATTGGGGATGTTTAAAAAATATAATTTAATATATAATATAATATAATAATTTGTGCTTCACCTAAAAATTTGGTCAGCAGCCTCCACTGGGATGGATCTATTACACATTGTTTCTTTTGTCTTGATTTACTCTAGATTTTGATCCGACAAACTTCAACGCAATGTACACATTTTAATATTTGCACTGAATAAATAAAAATGCTAATGATCATAGGGAATACTACATAATTTAGAAGACTACAATGGTAAACAGCTTGATGCTCATTGCAGCATTGATCATTTAAATATGGGGAAATGTGTTTGTACCAGTGTGTGGGTGCACGGCACGTGTGTGTGTTTGTGTATGTGATAGAGATACGTTTACTGTAGCCAGTGGCAGCTGGCCACTAGGGGCGCTCGGGCGCCGCCCCCCCCCCCCCCCCCCCCCCTGGTTAACCCTGGTTAAAAGAGAGGAGAATAAGATTATTATTATTATTTTTTTTTATAGCCCTATAAATAATATAAACATGTTTAAAATGAATAATATTTACTCATTTTAAGTATGTTTGTGTTTCCAATGCACAATATAACTTTAATATATCAAATATAAATAATCGTTTTCCTGAACAGGAAGTGACTCACTGTTTGATAGAGAATACGTTCCGTTACCGTAGCCGCATTTCTCCACGCCGCATTTCTCTCGGGCTAGACGCAATAGCGCTTTGAGTGCGCGTGCACGCCGTGCACTGTTTCATCGCTGTATCCGTCGCAGCCAATCAGTGCGTAACGCACTGTGCATTGAAATATGATGTATTATGATGGAACATGGGCGCGTTTTGAAGCGGTCTAAGCAGCAGCGTCTATAATTTCCGTAGCCCCATTTCTCGGAGACGCTCTCTGATTGGCCGACCTCAGTTTTTTCCGTAGCCGCATTTCGCGGAGACGCTCTGATTGGCCAACGCCAGTTTCTGTTGTAGCTGTTGTGTTGTTGTGATGCAGCTATTTGTCTTAGAGCGTGACGGCAAGTTCTTTCGACGTTAAGCTTAGGCACTCTTTCAAAGTTGGTTAAGGTTAGAGTTTGTCTTAGAGCATAGCGATAGGAACGCCAGGTAGTATAGCTATATATGGATGCAGTGTGGACATGCATGGACAATGGACATCAACACAGTCTGGACAGTGGAGTGGATATACTTTATCAATGCTAACAAGCTAATAGCTGGATGCAGTCTCGACCACGTAAACAGTGAGTTAATTCGGTCTCTCTCTCTCTCTCTCTCTCTCTCTCTCTCTCTCTCTCTCTCTCTCTATCTCTCTCTCTCGCTCTCTCTCTCTCTCTCTCTCTCTCTCCCTCTCTCTCTCTCTCTCTCTCTCTCTCTCTCTCTCTCTCTCTCTCTCTCTCTCTCTCTCTCTCTCTCTCTCTCTCTCTCTCTCTCTCTCTCTCTTTCTCTCTGTCTCTCTCTCTTTCTCTCTCTCGCTCTCTTTATGCTGTGTTTTTGTTTTCGTCGCAATGAATGGTAACTTGTTTAAAATGACAAGTTATACAAATGTGTTTATTATTGTATTGATCAGAGAGAGAGTGGAGTTTATTTTGGATTGGAAATAAGTGGATTATGGCTTGTTCAATATCGTCTATGTTTGAATGAATGAATGAATGAAAACTTTATTTAACAGATTGCAGAATGGGTACAATACAGTACGGCTCAATACATACAATTGTTAAGGGGATGCAGACCAGAGAAAGACGTTTGTCTTGTTTACATCAGGGTCCCCCGTTTTCGATTCATATCGATAGTTTAATAGCTAGCCTTGGCTCGTTTAACAATATGCAAAATATGTGTACAGCCCTGTACTCATACTGAAGTTATTCTTGGTATATAATACTACACATACACTAGGTCTGATTGTGTAACGAATCGATTCCACGTCGCGCTGTGTGTGAGAGAGAGAAAGAGAGAGAAGGAGAGATAGAGGGGGATACTAATTAATTCCGCCCCCCCCCCCCCGTGAAGAATTCACGAGCCGCCACTGACTGTAGCGAAGGAGAGAAGGAGAAGTGTTTTAAAAACATAGGGGCAGATATCTCCCACAGCCAGTCAGGAAGTCTGTCTGACAGCTTGATGTGCCGTTCCAAAGAGGCCAGCGTGACTTTCATTCATATCAACCAGTACATAAAAGCACCGCCTACTAACAACAACTCTGCTGACGTGAGAGTACAATGGTTTATACCAGTGAGCCTGAAACTCAGACCGACTGGCTGAGATACCATCCCAGGGTATATCGAGATCTGACGATAATGAGATTCCTCTTTCCTAACAGCCTCGCTCTGCTTTGCTTATATTGTGTTCTATCGTAACAATCACAGCGATATAGCATAACCGAACAAATCTGACCTAGAGACAGCTTGTTGTCGTCTGCAAAACATGACAGTTTGTCATTAAAGAGGCATTTTGACAGTATTTTCCAAATCCTATCCTTCACCCGGAAATGAGCAGACTTCTACCACAGACACTATTTCTTCAACTATTTTCAACTGTAGTAGATGCCTGCCTTCCCAATTTTACCGAGGATGTTATGGTACGTTATAAAAATGGTAAGTCCAATCAAGCAATCTGATTGGTTCATAGCCATGGTATAATTAGTGTATATCCACAGCTATTATTCTAATTCCTTTTCACAAGTCAGTATCACTCTGGTCTACGGAGGAGACTGGGGTTGAGACTGGGGAAGCCAAGGCACACACATATGCCCATATATGTGTCACCTCGCAGCGCTAGTGACCACAACTCGGCCCGCCCCCTTTTCGTCTAGGCTTGAAAGAGTTTTCTTTTTCTTTTTTTGTGTGTTTTTTTCCCTTCATATTATTATAAATTGTATGTATAAGCACATGTTTACTATAAAATAGTAACAATCCTTTGTTTAAAAATAGGCTGTTCACGGACATTATTTCAGTGAAACGGGGGCGTAATTACTATTTGCATGTGAATCAAACCTAAACTGCAGCCCGCAGAGTTTTGCATTGGGGGAGTGTTAGAGCGACGCACTGGCTCTGTCTGTTTACACTTTCAATGGGATTATCATCACGTTGGAGCAGCTGCACTCTGGATCAGAAAGAGATGAATGCATGAATGAATGAATGAAAACTTTATTTAACAGATTGCAGAATGGGTACAATACAGTACGGCTCAATACATACAATTGTTAAGGGGATGCAGACCTGAGAAAGACGTTTGTCTTGTTTCCATCAGGGTCCCCCATTTGCATGCATCGGATCTAATGAACGAGTACATTGAACGTTGTTAATCCAGTTGATACAGTCTCGGCTCACCGGTGAACACACCACGCTATTCAACAGAATTAACCATAAGATCGGTCTTGATGCGTCTGCATGTGTAAGTGTCTTTAAGAATGTTTGTTTACAGTAGCATCCAACTCCTTACAATTCCGCGTCTTTGATAAAACTACACCAAGTTTTTCTGCCGACCGCAAGTCCAACCATGTCACGTTTATTGTGTTATTACGAGCCCATGCTACATTAACGTTAGCGTTAGCTATAGCTAGGTAGCCACACAGCCATGTAAGTTAAAGTTGCTAACGTTATATTGGGATATGAGGACTGTGTGTACATGTGACACTGAGTCCAGCTAGTTTAAGATGCTCATCACCTCTTAGCCACTGAGTCCAGCTAGTTTAAGATGTGTGTATGTGTAACTAGAAGGGATATGAGGACTGTGTGTATGTGTAACTAGAAGGGATATGAGGACTGTGTGTATGTGTAACTAGGAGGGATATGAGGACTGTGTGTATGTGTAACTAGAAGGGATATGAGGATTGTGTGTATGTGTAACTAGAAGGGATATGAGGACTGTGTGTATGTGTAACTAGAAGGGATATGAGGACTGTGTGTATGTGTAGCTAGGAGAGATATGAGGACTGTGTGTATGTGTAACTAGGAGAGATATGAGGACTGTGTGTACGTGTAGCTAGGAGAGATATGAGGACTGTGTGTATGTGTAACTAGGAGAGATATGAGGACTGTGTGTACGTGTAACTAGGAGAGATATGAGGACTCTGTGTATGTGTAACTAGGAGAGATATGAGGACTGTGTGTACGTGTAGCTAGGAGAGATATGAGGACTGTGTGTATGTGTAACTAGGAGAGATATGAGGACTGTGTGTATGTGTTACGATGAATTACTGGTACAAACTCAAGAACAAAGAATGAGAGAATGTGACAACTCTTTGTTAACACACACTCCTCTAGCCACAGACAGAGTGCATGTGTGTCTCAGAGACTGGTTTTAACCTGCCAGCAGGTATCCAATCAGCAGTAATTAGCTAATTAGCAGCCCTCACCTGCATGCCCAGTGACAGGAGTGATGGTACAGTGATGGAAGCTCATGGTACATAACACCTCCCCCACCAAAATGGTTGCCCAAGAGGCAACCATCACACATCAAACCCATAAACAAAAAATATTGTGACCCATTAGTTGTCAGGGCCACTACCACAACAGCGATAACGGGCCAGCCCCTGGCGAACACGACCACCAACCGTGTTGCATGCTCCCCACTGTGGAACATTCGCCAATGCTGTGTAAAACAAAAAACAACCCTGTCCCGACTCTCGGGCAAGCTAGACCTCACAAAAGGTTCCGCCACTGTGGTATATGGCTGGAGTGGGGCAGGCGCCTCCTCCCCTGAGGCGTAAGACTTAGGACCCCATCGACAAACCAAGACCTTATCATATATGAGCTTCATTTCAACAGGCCCCTCCACCGATACCGACCTGTCAAAAATAGACTGCAAATCAAAATCAATTTGAGAGCTAAGCTCACTGCGCTCAACAGGACAGAACACAGAAAAACAAAAACCATAGATCTCTGATACCACCACAGCGCCCATATCCATCCCACCTGGCACTGGCAGTTCAGGATACTGCCAACCGTGAACATCCAGAGTAGGATGTACCGCCTCAGGTACAGCCCCACCGTCCCTGGAACATGGCAATACATCAGTCACAAAAGCGTCTGGAACACCATCTAAAATGGCGTCCCACAAAATAACATTATCCTGATCAAAATGGCTGCCACTCATCAGACCAGGTCGCGAAGGCGGCTCCTGCTCCACAGGACACAGGTAACTAGGTTGACTATCACACCTAGTGCATGGCAGAGAGTCAGTGTGGACACGTGAATCAATGTCAGAATCATCAACTGACATACTGGGACCATCCCTGCCCACAAGTGAAACATCAGGGACAATAGAGCTACTGTGGGAAGGCTGGCAGCCTAAGTCAGGCCTTGTAGCCTCTTCAACTAGCACGGTGTCACATGAATCAACAGCATCTCTCATAGCATCCTTCCCACACTCATCCTCCAATTCGTTCGTGTCCTCAGCCACCGTACAGGCTGGGAAGACCTTGAGACACTGCACTGCCAGATCATCTCCTGCCACATGCCTATCCGGCACACATGTCAACTCTGGTTTCACGACCGGGCCTGACACAAAGGCACAATCAAGAGAATCATTATGCAGAGGTACATCCACAGTGTGCTTTCCAAAATTCTCAACAGGTACACTTTTCAATTCAACAAAGAATGTGTCACGAAGTGTAATGTCACAAGTCGAAGTATCAACAACATCACTTTTGTCCTTTGACATTGCCCGTGTCACAGCACACACAGGGAACACTCCTGGATGTTTCTGTGCCAGCTCATTAGGGACCTCAGAAACCACAGGAATGGGAGTTACAACTGGAGTAGCCAACACTTTGTCACCAGCCAAATCATTCCCTAGAATGAAGGACACCCCTCTTATGGGAATGTGTGAACATACCCCCACAACAACATTGCCTGATACTAAGGGAGAATTGAGTGTGACCTCATGCAAAGGTGCATCCACAAATCCACCTCCAAAGCCACGAACAACGACACCGGAATGCAAAGAAGACTTTTCTGAAAACGGCAAAATTCCCTCCAGAATGAGGGACTGAAAAGCTCTGGTATCTCTCCAAATTGTTATAGCCTGTTTGGACTCTAGTGCATTAGTCAGGGAAACAAATCCATCCATCATAAATCTTGAGGAACCCTCGAGCTCTTTGTCCACACGTTTGATACTTTCCCCATCACCCTCTAACGTTGGCATAGGTGTTCTGCATATGGTTTCTACCAGAGCCACCGTTCTGAAATTGTTCTGTTCAAGCACCGGGCACCCAGCAACAATATGACCAGGCTCTTTACAGTAGAAACATATAATCCCTTCTGGGAATGCACTAGCAGAACCACCCCGCCTAGGAGGTGAAGTTAACTGACCAGCAGACACAGGTTTTGGGAAACGGCCCCCCTGAACAGGACGCCTATCCCTGGACTCAACACGGTAGTCCTCCACAAAAACGGACTTGTGTGTCAACACAAACTCATCAGCGAAGACAGCAGCGTCGCCTATCTTCGATACCCTACGCTCGTTTAGATGAGTGGAAACGGTATCAGGAACACATCATTTAAATTCCTCTAGGAGAATCAACTGTCTAAGCTGCTCTCTTGACTCTGCTTTCTGAGAGGTGCACCACCTGTCAAACAGGTTCTCCTTCTCTCTTCCAAATTCAACATACGACTGTCCCTCCGACCTGCAATAACCTCTAAAACGCTGACGATAGGCCTCGGGGACTAACTCATAAGCCCTCAATATGGAAGCTTTAACAAGCTCATAGTCAGCACTTTGTTCAAGGGACAGAGCCGTATAGGCTTCTTCCGCCTTACAAACAAGAACACACTGCAGCAGCAGTGTCCAGGCCGTATCAGGCCACTTCAACGTGGTTGTCACCCGTTCAAAAATGGGAAAATACCTTTCCACATCCTTCTCAACAAAAGGAGGCACCATCCTAATATTCCTGCCGACATCAAAACCAGAACGCGACTCTGAATGCAGAGCACCCGCCTGCAAGGCAGCATGCTTATACTCAAGCTCCTTCTGCGCACGTTCGTGCTCTAAGTCCTTCAAGTAACGCTCTTGTTCACGCTCCTATCTCCTCTCCTTACACTCTTGCTGTAGCTGTCTTTCCTTAAATTCGAACTCTCTAAGCCTCCACTCACCCTCCGCCACCGCAGATAGCAGCGGAGACACGTCAGACAAAGGAGGCTCCTCCACCCTCGACGCAAGCACCTGCTCCCTAACGAGCAAAGCCCTCAAAGCACCCAAGGCAGTCGGTTTCAAACGCTTCTCACTGGCAGTAAGCTCCACCTTGTAGTGCACAGCAAGCTCCAGAAGCTGTTCCTTGGAAAACCTTTCCAACAACTCATCAGAAGGGTGATCAACAAAATCCTTTATGGAAGCCATCTTTACTGCACCAGCGCCACAACCTGCTCACTTTAGAGTCACCAAAAACACCCTAGCATACACACAATTTACTCGAGAACCACTGAAGAACCACTAAAGAGCCACTAAAGAACCACTGAAGAACCACCAAAGAACCACTGAAGAACCACGAAGAACCACTGAAGAACCACTAAAGAGCCACTGAAGAAACACTACAGAACCACTGAAGAACCACTGAAGAACCATAAAGAACGCTAATGCCAATACCAATATCCATAAGGAGACGCGGTGGAAATGTGTGCTCTACTGAGCGCACCTTTCTAGTTTGCAAAAAAAAATAATTAAAAACAACGACCCTGAAATAAATCATACGCGCAGGAGGTCAGGTGCTAACAGGTAGGCTATCCAAACACTCAAAACAAACAAAATAAATACAACAAACAAATTCAAACAGGTGCCCCTTATAACCTGATACGACTACTTACGCTTCTACATCTAAACTGCAGTCAAAACGGCCCACCACATGTCTACCCTAAAAAAACACTAAATCAGGCCCTACCACACTACCTGTGTTTTCTGGCCCCCTATCCTACCTACCCTTAAGCTAATGCCCTGTAGACCTAACCCTCTTCAACCACACCTGTTACCAGCCAATGATCATATTGACCATCCACCCGTCAAGTATATGGTATGGTACAAGACAAGTAGATGGTGCTAATCATTTCTCTGACTGCCCCAGGAGTATGTGGTGCACAGGAAGCTAACAAACAACCAGAAAATAATGTCCCTACCTACATGTGGTGTGCACTAAACTATATATTTTAACAGCATTAAGTAGTCACATCAAATTACAAACAAATAAGGGCATACTCACCTGTTTGATGATCGGCTCAAGCCCCCACGTTACACAACATGTAACGAACACCACCCACACTATAGCACCACGACACACCATGCAAAACAAACAAAAAAACACCAAACAAATTCTAGGGGTATTTGTTTCCAAATTCAATCGCGGACGAGCCCCCAACTGTTACGACCCTAGCTCAAAGGGACGCAACCTATGTGCAAACCGACACCAAAACCCGTGTTTAACTCAAAATAGTACTCAAACAATGAATTACTGGTACAAACTAAAGAAAAAAGAATGAGAGAACGTGACAACTCTCTGTTAACACACACTCCTCTAGCCACAGACAGAGTGCATGTGTGTCTCAGAGACTGGTTTTAACCTGCCAGCAGGTATCCAATCAGCAGTAATTAGCTAATTAGCAGCCCTCACCTGCATGCCCAGTGACACAGGAGTGATCAAGCTCATGGTACATAACAATGTGTAACTAGAAGGGATATGAGGACTGTGTGTATGTGTAACTAGGAGAGATATGAGGACTGTGTGTACGTGTAACTAGGAGAGATATGAGGACTGTGTGTGTATGTGTAACTAGAAGGGATATGAGGACTGTGTGTACGTGTAGCTAGGAGGGATATGAGGACTGTGTGTATGTGTAACTAGGAGAGATATGAGGACTGTGTGTACGTGTAGCTAGGAGAGATATGAGGACTGTATTTATGTGTAACTAGGAGAGATATGAGGACTGTGTGTATGTGTAACTAGGAGGGATATGAGGACTGTGTGTACGTGTAGCTAGGAGAGATATGAGGACTGTGTGTATGTGTAACTGTGACACTGACATCCATCACTTCAATCATACATTATTTTATTATTTATGCATCAGAGAATGGCCCATGCCACTGAGTGAGGACTTTGTTGCTTTTTCTCGTTGTGACATAGATTTAACAATAATTCTGCTTGCAGCTTGATGTGTGTATGTGTAACTACCCCCCACCCCACCTCATACAATGTACAGTTTCTTCATCAAATACTCTCTTCTTCTTTTTTAACTCTTAGCATATCAGGTAAGTGTGTGTGTAAGCCACACACACACACACACACACACACAAACACACACACACATGGACCCTGCATCCATACTCTGTAGAAATTGACTTTTATTTTATCTTCTTAAAATTGTTTATTTTTTATTGTGATGTTACCTACTAAGATAAGACGATCCTTTATTAATCCCCTTGGGGAAATGCTGGTGTCAAAGCAGCATGGGGGGGGGTACATAGCTTCACAGTCCTATACAGTCCAGATAGGGGGTCCTGGGGAGACAGGGGTCCTGAGGAGAGAGAACTCTCATGGCAGCACTTAATTATGTTAATGCTATGCAGGAGATGGGCGTTGCTGGAGGGGTTTTTGTTGAAGCGCCAGCTCACTCTGTCTGAAATGTGAAAAGTGGCCTTCCTTTGAGAGGCCTTTCACCACCTTAAGTATTGTAGAACACAACCAGGTTTACAAGTTATAATTGAGCACATCGTGTTCAAAAAATTCTCAGATTTCAACATATGACACATCATTTGAAAGCTTAGATTCTGTACTTTAGCAATCTGGAATAATCTGAAAAATGAAAATGTAGAGATCTGGCACAAAGCGCTATGAGGTGACACATATGGACCAAAAGAAGTTCAAAATACCTGTTAGCGTCATCTGAATCAGACAGATACAGCAATGATTTTATCCATATTATTTGATTATTGCCACATTTAGCTGTAAGGTCCCCCAATTGGGGGACCCTGCTGTTTTATCATAAATCGATCATAGACCGTATTAACCTGTTAAGCCCTAGCCATATTTTCAGAAAATGTGCCTAAAAATGCATACCTAAGTAAATGGAAGATTGCTCCACTTCTACAAGGTCCATTTGCATGTCCTTGGTATCTAGGGACATTTATGGATCATATATGGATCATTTGTCTTCATCTTTGACGGTGAATAACACCATACTAACATTGACCAGATGTTGAATTAGATGATGAATTTTTCCATCCGGACTGTCACGTACGTGGGTTGTTCATTATCATTATTGCCATATATTTTAACACCATGTAACATCAGGGTAATATATTATTTGTGTTGTTTTCTATGTGTGGTGTTGTGTCATCTCCTAATCGCCTGTTTCTGTTTCCACAGATGCCACTCATCTCCCTGATTGGATTGGTTGCACCTTATTGGTGCATCTTCAGGCAGGCAGTGGAGATGGGTGGTTAAAAGAGTGGGAGGTGACACACATCGGGGCGCCTCATTCTGTCATGTGCCAGTGACCAGAGTGGAGTGAGGTTGCCGTTGGATGCCACTATTGTGTGGAGCTATTCTTATGTTTACTTGTCACTTTGTGTGATTTACCCTATTGTGTGGGAGTATCATATTGTTGGCTTGTCGTGCCTAATTGCTACTGTTCCACTGGAACTATTTGTTTACTGTGTTGGCTTTAGTGCTGGGTGGTAACCCAGTGCCAACCTGGTTGGCTGGTGTCTGAGGACACAGCCCATACTAGCCTTAATTATTATATTTACTTGTCTGTTCTCCAACTACCTTTTTCCCTATTTGTTATATGTTTGTGGGATTACTTCCCCTCTTTTCTCACCATAGCCAAGTGAAGGTTTGAATCCCTTCCCTGAGAATAAATATAATTTAAGTGAAGGTTTGAATTCCTTCCCTGAGAATAAATATAATTTACTATTTGGATCCACGCCTTGTGTTTACTTTCTTACCTGCTCGGGACCTTGCTTAATGCACTACTGGAGGGGCTGGTTTTCACATACAGCCCGCTCCAGCTTATATTTTATATTGTCATTAGACATTACTATGTGACACGGACACAAGCGATTTTAATTATGAATATAGAATATCAGGCCTATAAATTACCTTATTATGGCCAAGTCACACATCTATGGATCGGGCCAAATCTTACCTGCACTATTCTTACCCTGCCTACTCTTATACACTGTCTATCAAATTCATGTGTCGGTTATCGCACTTTTTACTTCTTACTGACTATTTTTAAACTGAATCATTTTAAACTATTTTTATTATTTGCTAGATCCAAATGTGAAACACTGTGATTATTTGTATTACTGAATAGAGAGCCTATTAGGATAGATCCTAATGTGAAACACTGTGATTTACCATACCTTGCTATGCTCGCTCATGCTCATTTTTAAACTGAATAATTTTAAACTATTTTTATTATTTGTGTTACTGAAAACTGTAAGCGGAGAGCCTATTGGGATGCTAGATCCTAATGTGAAACACTGTGATTTACCTTGCTACCTGTCTATCTTTTTTATGCCCGCTTATGCCTGTATTTTTTACTGTTGTGAAGCACTTTGAACTGCAACCTCTGTATGAAAAGTGCTATACAAATAAAGTAATTATTATTATTATTATTATTATTATTATTATTATTATTATTATTATTATTATTATTATTATTATTATTATTATTATTATTATTATTATTATTATTATTATTATTATTATTATTATTATTATTATTATTATTATTATTATTATTATTATTATTATTATTATTATTATTATTATTATTATTATTATTATTATTATTATTATTAAATCTCCTGTTATAATCACGGCGAGAGCCTTCCTCACCCCTCCTCCTTCCACACCATCACGGCGGAAGCCTTCCTCACCCCTCATCCTCTCACACCCTTATATGGGCAGATTCCGATCCCCGGATTCCCACGCTGCCAGTGGGTTAATTGACACAGCTGAGAGGGATTCCCTCATCAGCGAGATGGTACTTCAGCCCACGGATCCTGCTCTACCCTCGTCGGAGTGTTAACCTAACTTCCTAGGTACGACAACTAACCCTAGCCTTGCTACTCAAGCCTTGTTGAATTACCTTGTCCTAATCCTGTTATCTCTGTGCCCCAGGACCACCGCTCCGGTACTCCGCTCACCTGGACGCCCCGCGCGGCACACGGAACACACCATTCCTCGTCTAATGAACATTCTTGTACCTGTCGCACATTCTTAACCTGTAAACCTGTCTGCTTGGGGGGTAACAATTAAAACCAACCTAAACCGCTCCATTCTCTCTCCTCCTGTGTTCTCAATTGGGCTCCGCCAACCCCTATCCTAACATCTCCCCTTTCCCATGGGGAGTTCAATCTGGATTTAGTACCACCAGGCACCCCTGACAGGGCAGCAAAGACTGTGAATGAAATCTACTGTAAGGACAGTTACTTTTTTATAATGTAAATATCTCCGCCATTTTTCATCAGATTGCAACATGCTTTTTTGCTAGATGTTAACAGAAAGGTAAAGCAACTAACTCCGTTCTATTTTATGGCAATAACTTTCCGGTTTGTTCGACCCGTGAGATAAAGGTACAAAATTATGTAAAAAAGCTTCACGTGGAAGTCAGATGATGGACAGGGGCTGGCTGGGAAGTGTAGTTTTATGAAATTCGAAAGCCCTGGGTCTCCTCTCCTCATAGGACTACAAACATTATGGTGTGATATCAATCTCATACCAGTACCGGACCACTCAGGCTTAAGGTTTATTTTATTTTATTTTTATTTATCCTTTATTTATCCAGGAATGTCCCATTGAGATACAATATCTCTTCTTCCAGGGAGTCCTGACCAACACGGCACACAACAAGTTTCAACATAAAACAGGGCATTAAACAAAAAACATACAATTAAAATATAAATACAGAAGGTCATTTGTGCAGTGGCAAGGAGCATAATCACATCAACAATAGCATCAGGTAAAACAGTTACATGTTTCATAAAGGGCCAATCGTAGCATACCTTTAAAAGCATTCACAGTAGGAAGTGCCTGTAGACAAAGTTTTACTTGCAACGTATTGCATAAAAAGGGAGCATAGTGGGAGAATGCAGCTTTACCAAGCTCTGACTGCATCAAAGGAACATTTAAAAGCATCCCATTTGCTGCTCGTCTGGTATTAAAAAAGCAAGTATAAAAGGACAGAAGTCTGGAGATATATAAGGGCAGCTTACCTAGCAATGACTTAAGGATAAAAATCAACATGTGTGATTGTCTTCTTTGGTACAGAGAGGACCATCCTAATGACTAAGCAATAGCTCACGATAGGCCATGGCATGTGGTTATTATATCACAGCTAAGAAGCTGTCAGCCCTCCACTTCGCGTCAGACCGAACTACGCCCCTTAGCTGTGATATAATAAGCATTATTCCATGGCCTATCATGAGCTATTGCTTAAGTATAGCACTCTCTCTCCCCCTCTCTCTTGCTTCATAAGGGAATACTATTAACATTAACCTCTTATCCATTAGACGGCCCGACGGTGGGCCGTCGTGCCCGTAGCAGCACTTTGCCCTCGTCTGTTGGCTTCAGGCTGTGTTTTCAACGATCAACCAACACATTGTTGGACAGATAAAATGGCCGTTAAACTGATATAACACAATAGTGATTCTACCTATAACCAGTTCATGAACACTTTTACATTGGCTGTTCTTGGCTGTTTTAAACAGTGGTGTTTTGGTAGGACATTCCCGGGAAAATCATCCGGCACAAAGGATGTGATGCGTTTTCACCAGCAGCAACAGCAGTTTGTTTGGAAGGAACAGAAGATTACCTCCGTAGTTGAGCATGGATTTTCAAGATGGAAAGTAAAAATAAAAAAGGAAAAGGATTACCACTTAGAGTAACCAGTTACATCGGCGTATGGCACTGCGCAGAGCACCGATGCAGAATGAAACGTACTGTAATCACGACGGTTTGCTTGCTCTTCCAGAAGAGAGGGACCGGCTCATGAACTCTATCTGTTTATCCCCGAAGGAGACATACAACATGGTTCGTGGGAAAGAGAGAGAGGATGAAAACACACAAGAAAACATAACAAGAGAGACAGAGAGGAACGACAGAAGAAGAAAATGAGAAAACGTTAAGCGATGTGTTGCTCTGTAAGGCAGGTGTTCCCAGGTGGATTCCTTCCATCTCTCCCTCTGTTTTTGATTTGTCAGTTCCCATCATGCATCACTGCTATCGGCTCCATCCTGCTGTCGGGTGGGGTACCAGAAGCCAGGCCCTGCGGAGACGCCTGTGAAGCGCTGTGTTTCTGTGTGCGCAGTGTTTCTGTGTGGCGCCGGCGGATCAAACTGACGAGTGAAGTGATGAGGTGAAACTTATGCCTAATGATGCTGTTTGAATATTTGTGAATAAATAAATACATGCCAAATATATGAATACAAAGTGAATGAATAAAATCACATGAATTCTGCTCATATTTGAATATTTGTGAATAAATAAATACATGTCAAATATATATGAATACAAAGTGAATGAATAAAATCACATGAATTCTGCTCATATTATGGTACCAATCAGTATTCATTCTTTCCACCGCCACACACAAAATAGTCTCTCTCATTCTCTCTCTTTTTTACAACCTCCGTTATACACACACACACACACACACACACACACACACACACACACACACACACACACACACACACACACACACACACACACACACACACACACACACACACACACACACACACACACACACACACACACACACACACACACACACACACACACACACACACACACACACAGATATACAAACGCACATTTGAACATGTACACACTCACTCTCTCTTTTCTCCCTCTCTTCTCGCTTTCTTTCCCTTTCTCTCACTCTCTCTCTCACCTGTCTTACCAAAACATAACCCCCCATAGCATATCTCTCTCTCTCTGTCTCTCCCTCTATCCTCACTCTTTCTCTCCCCTCCCTCCCTCTCTCTCTCCCCTCCCTCTCTCTCTCTCTCTCCCTCTCTCTCACCCCTGTCTACAACAGCCGCTGCAACAGTGTGACTGGAAGGAATAAATGCAGCAGAGCTAAAAGTCCCTCAGGAACCAAGATGTCAGCGGAGCCAAGATGGAGGAACCCTTTGTTCTCCAGTAGCTCCACTTCATCAAGAGGGGAAGCTTCCATTCCCCCTGGAGGACATAAGACAAGGGAAAACACACACACACACACACACACACACACACACACACACACACACACACACACACACACACACACACACACACACACACACACACACACACACACACACACACACACACACACACACACACACACATACACACACACATACACACACACACACACACACACACACACACACACACACACACACACACACACACACACACACACACACACACACACACACACAGACACACACCCTATGGATATAAACTTTAGAGAGGTTGCCGACAGTAGAACATTACATTAGATTAGGTTCAAATGTATTGTCATCATCAAACTGTCTTTTACTATTTTGCACTTTGCTACTAAGTGCCTATATTACTACTTACTATGCTAATATGTCTATCCTACTATCGCACTCAATACAAAAGAGAAAGGCATGGATTAATGCATAGAGAATATAAAAACAATGTCCAGGATTACAGGAACTGAAGTGACACATTGATTATTTTGTTTTGTGCTCAGAAAGGAATTGTATGGTAACATGTACAATAATGCTGTATATACATCATATATTTACCATATATATATATATATATATCACACTTCTTTAATAATTTTTCATTACCTGTATATGTATACTATATCTATATATGTATTTATCCCTTACCTACTCGTACTAGTTATACCACTGGCTAGTATGACTACCATAGTGTTTTTATACTGTACCTGTACATAATAACACTGTACATTCATCTCAGTACCATTATTAGTCAGTAGTACTCACTTGTACATTGTGTATTGTTGTTACTGCACTTTACTATTACATTTGCACTCTGGATGCATGCCAACTTATTTTTTTGTGCTGTACTTGACAATACATTTGAATCTAATCAAATAATTTTCGTTCACAGTGTAATACCCTATGTTCTTAACATCCCAGTTGGATAAAACAACATCAACGTCATATTTTTCCTTCATCGTCACTGTTATTATAACTGAATAGCGTGCAGAACTCTTGCCTGTGGTACAGCTGCGGCCAACAGATTAGAGAAGTGAGGTTTGTGACCTGAAGATCGCATGTTTGATCCCCAAGGAACGCCGTGAGGTGTGAATGACACTCCCCTCCTTCAAACCCACGATTGAAGTGCCCTCGAGCAAGGCACTCAACACACAACTGCTCCAGATCTGTCCATCTGTCTGTCTCTTAAACCATGAGAATCGGACCTCCGCTCAGCATTCATTATTACTGCACACCAACATTAACCCTTTCACTGCCACACGACAGAAGGTTAGCCCTTTACTATCACACAACCGACGGCGATGCTCCATCATTAGCATCATTAGCTCCGCAAATGGCCACGACGATCCCTACCGTCACCTCCGGGCGTGGGTCGGCTGGCTGCGGCGGTCGAGGCACCCTCTCTCCTCCTGGCCTTCTTGGCCGAAGGTCCAGCAGTGGCGGTGGTGGTGGCGGTGGCGACGGTCGCGGGTCCCCGACGACGTGGCCTCCGTCGAACCTCACCGGCGACATCGGGTGGGGGGAAATGGGGTTGGAGCACTGCACGCTCCTCCTCCATGTCCCTGCAAGCCGCCGTCATCAGCTGCATTGCCGACCCGAAGAGCCCAGCATCGGAGAGCAAGGGAAGTCTTTTCCGCTCCGGCACCCGCACCTGCTCCAGCCAAAAGTGGCGCTGGGACAGAGTGGCCAGGGCGCGTATCTTCCCGGCGGCGATTGCCTGCAGCTGTATCAGGTGCAGGATGGCTCCAGCCGCCTGGGCGTGCAGGAACTGATGGTGTTCGTCCAGCACCGTACCGCCCGCCATCATCCCTGACATGAAGCGCGCTAGCTGGGCAATGTTGGACGTCGCAGCTAGGCCCACCACCCGCGTGACTTGCATGTAGGCGGGGGGTAAGGCCGGTGATGTGGAGATTACCTGTCCCTGACGCACGTAGGCCTCCATTGAGGGGAAGAATGGGCAGACAACGCCTCACGGCACGCCATTAGCGGCTGTGGCTGCCACCATGAGCTCCGGGAACAAGGCACGTAATTCCCCATGCGCACCGTCCTCCACGCAGCTTGCGTCCCTCACGTACGGGAGGCTACCACTCATTGTGGTGCCACCATCCGATGCGGTCGATAGCAGGGCATCCATCGCCGAGTCGGAGGTTCTAACCCAACACCGGAGTACGAGGGACCCCAAGGAGACATACCACCCCCTGCCACACCCTGAGGGGGAGAGTGATGCGTCCCCACCGGGGCGTCAAACAAGAGCGCCTCAGCTTCCACCATAAAATCCTCTGTTTCCATCGGACACGG
The DNA here is from genome assembly GCF_963971535.1 of Notolepis coatsorum. Taxonomy (NCBI): domain Eukaryota; kingdom Metazoa; phylum Chordata; class Actinopteri; order Aulopiformes; family Paralepididae; genus Notolepis; species Notolepis coatsorum. The sequence goes on from NC_140179.1 coordinate 42,651,245, forward strand.
AGAAGCAGAAGCACCCTCGTCTGGCTCCAGCAGCTCACCAAAACCAGGCCGTTCGCCCCTGCAGGCCACCCTCCTACGACGGGAACGAGCAGAGGTGAAGAGCTTGCGTCTCAGATCCTCCGCTACCAGAGGAGCCGTCAGCCTATCGGCCGACCGCCCCCCCCCCGGCGGGGGAACCTGAGCTGGAACTAGGCCATCTCACAGGAGACGGCCTTGGTTCACCAAACTCTCCACCGGACGCCGATCGGGGACGGCTGACTGCCACGACCGCGGAGTCAGCGCAGCCCCACGACGCACGGCGGAGGCGGCAATGGTAAACCTTTGGTGAAGAGTGACGTTGATAGCGCTCGAACCCCTACGAAGAAGACATTATAACTTAACTTTTTTCTCTTAAATTGTGAGAGAGAGAAAAAAACAAGAAATAATGTCAACGCAGCTCCAATTCCCTTCTTCAATATTCCAGCAATCTCAAAGTGTGGTACATGCAGGCACTTGACATGGTGAAAACTAAAGAAGGAGCTGATAGTATGGCCACACCCCTGCTTATGTAGAGGAGCGGATGGGGGTGTGGCCAGACAGATGAGGTATGTAAAGGTGCATGTGAAAATGTATTCAGTGCTAATACTGATATGGAAGAGTATTGCAGTATGACGCAGAGCGGAGCTACACGATAATATAACCAGCTGTCGTGTGGCAGTGAAAGGGTTAATATGAATGCTGCTTCTTACCGGAGACACAGCTGGTGCAGCGATGGAGGGGTTTGGGTAAGAGGAGCTGTAGGAAGCTCTGTGTGGAGAAGGTATGTTTCTTTTGGCAGCTGTGTTGAGAGCGAGCAGGCCGTGCTAATCTGGAACGTCCAACCTGATTCCACTGGCCATTCATCACTCTCTCTCTCTCTCTCTCTCTCTCTCTCTCTCTCTCTCTCTCTCTCTCTCTCTCTCTCTCTCTCTCTCTTTCTCTCTCTCTCTCTCTCTCTCTCTCTCTCTCTCTCTCTCTCTCTCTCTCTCTCTCTCTCGCTCTCTCTCTCTCTCTCTCTCTCTCTCTCTCTCTCTCTCTCTCTCTCTCTCTCTCTCTCTCTCTCTCCCTCTATCTCTCTCTCTCTGTT